>NC_087371.1:4926260-5226260 GCF_031761385.1 Necator americanus
TGCAATAGAAACGTCGCCCGTTTACCCTGATACAGGGAGAGATGGTCACCCTCTTCCACACAATCAATGACCCCGCATAGGCATTACACGGCTCAAATCTATAGCAGATTCGTAGGGTGATGCCTTTAATCTTCTTTAGTTCCAGGACTAAAGGCCCCTACGTAGATAGTCAAATTCGGATGACATAGTCTGGTCAAAACGACATGAAAGACGGACAGTTTCGTAAGTGGCTGCGCTCGAAGCAGTGTGGTGGAGAGAGCGGTTGGGATCGTGTAAGGATCCTCGCTACCGTCACTCATCTCTGTAGTTTGCCAGTCCCACCTCGATTCCATACGCTGTCTCTACACCGCTTCGAACGCAGCCGCTTACTGCAACGCAACTGTCCGTGCTTCATGTTGTTTGGACGCAACTATACTATACTATACTAACTATGGATGTTATTAGAGGTCACTGTAGTCATCGTACAGAATACCCAGCTTTAAAAGTACAATACCACAAAACTGACAAGTTCGCATGTCTACACGAAAGGGTATTGCTGGCATTGTCTTGTGTCTTAGGTCACGCTCCGAATCATTCGCAAATTTACCTTGATTCTCGAGCGTTGGATATGATATGGGAAACCATAGATTCCCCATATCATATCCAACGTCGACGTGCAATTATCATTTACCTATCTGGAATGTTTTCAAATTGGATACATCCATCTCGAAAAAAGCATTCCTTAGGAACCTTTTGGAAAGTTAACAACGTCATCTTGAAACGAATGTTCGAGAGGGTTCTTTCGCTAACACGCTTACCCCGTCGCTCTCAAGCTGCCGATTTCATCATCCTCTGCGATACAGTTGCTATCGCTTCGCTGAGGCGGTGTCATCCCAGTACGCCATCATTTCAGTGAATTTATGAAGGATATTCGGATTCAGGACGATGTACTCGGATAAAGCCATTTTTTTCACTTATTGCTTGCTGGCATTTGAGATTAAATTCTAATAGGCTGTATATAGGGCCCAGAAACACCTCCAACGCAAGATGACTTTGATTTGACACGTCCCTCAACGTAACTCGATCAGTTCCAGATCGCACATAATCAATAGTGGCCAAATTGCTTTGGGGCTTCTTCAGACCATCCTCCTTTCTTCCTTCCTGCTGAGTATATGCACATTCCGAAGAATTACCAAAACTAGACATGTGATGGAAATTTACTGAACGTCGATCAATATGCGCGAGTGTTGATAGACAAGCAAGATAACTACCACCTAATCAATTTAAAACTACAAATCCAATTATCCATAAACCATTCGATTTGAAATAGAGTGTATTGGTAATGTTAGCCAACATAGGGGAAAAAAACAAAATGTACGCCTAGAAATAAATGAAAAGGGTGCACAGTAGTGGGCAGATACTGATTCAAAATAGACCAAGTATGCCAGTTTTTCCTACATATGACGAGTGCGAAGAAGACTTTTAGGTACTTCTTTTTCAATATCACGAGACACATGTGCCATCGATCCCCACGTAATTCTTAACTCAAGAAGGTTTCATTTGAGGAAAGATTCCCATGGTTCTTGGTTTCAGTAGAAGAGTCGACATCGAGTTTTTTCAACCGCGTGATTACGATATCCCATTCATATCCCTGATACTAACACTGACTCTGACACATATCCCTCTGCTTACCTTTTTTTCTTTCCAGATGGGATACACATTACGCCCGCTATTACACATTACTGTCGAACACATTCAATGCAGATAGCACATGTTGCTTTTACATTCCAGATTGATCTCAGGAAGGGATCAGCTAACTTAACTTAATAGAGCAAAATGGGCTAAATTACTTTTCTTATCCTTCTATTGCTGGATGGATCATTAGAGATGCCGGGGCCCGCACGTCCAGTAAAGACGAGCCATCTAAGTATCTAAGTAAATAAGCATCCTTCCATTATTTCATTCCTAAAGAAATAGCTAATAACATAGCATTAAATGTCTTCTAGACCTCCGTTAGGAATGATTAACAAAAATGAACGCTTATCCACTACTTATGACTTTAAACAGTTCGTGGGAATTTTTGAGCTGTAAGACTGTCCCAAATGCAGTTCCTTAACACAGTCCAGACACCAATATTTAAAAACATCATTCCACGAGTATGGCGGGGTATGGATTTTTGTTGAAGTATACCTATATCGGGCCGTCGATTATGAATACAGGGGTGGTTCCACTAATCTCTTCCTGTATCACTGTGAATAGACGTTGTTTCTTACAAAGTCCTCTATTGCAATGCGCTGCCCTTGCCGTCCGCCCCCATCTGCGATTCGTCGAGTGAAATTAATTGCCTATCGGGGCGCCCAAATAGATTTTCAATGAATTGCAGAAAATCCATACCACGCCAGATTCGCGAGGTGATGCCTTTAATCACACTTCATTCATCACAGATAACAATCAAAGAAGGCGAGAGTTCACTAGACAGTCCAATCGGTGAGAATGGCCAATTTGTTTTTCTGTCTGGAGTTCTAATGTAGTGTACCTAGAAAGAGGGGCGATTAGCATGGAGAGAGGAGATGTTCGACTGAATATAAGCAGCAAAAATCTCGGCGATCTTCGGACTTTTGATGATGATGTGGTTGTCAGGCGATAAATAAAGTTTCACCAGCGTGTCGTTGCCAAAACAAAACATAAATCCAGTATATAATGCCGTAATTTCAAGAAGACTTGTTGAGCAGCAAAATTAGCGTTTTTGCAGAAAAAAGAGATTGTCGAGGAAATTAATATTCTCCAACAGAATGATTTTGTACACGTATATGTATGCAAGAACCTTGTGTTACTCCACAAAGGTAGATTTTTTAACCCTACCCTCTCGCACCATAAATCCCATGGGTGGATTACAAAGTCGAGTGTGTGATTTTCTTTTTCTTGTGATTTCTGAAGCTTTTGTTAAAAGTGGAGAGTTACCAAAAGTGTAGATACACCTGCTTACGCTCCAATGAATCTATCTCGTAAGATTCCTAACCGATCGAAACACCGTCCCTTAACGTGCGCTGTGGACGAAAATCTCACTTCGTACTTTCCCATAGCACTGCACCAAATACTTCCTTCACGTTTATTTATTTACATATGTGTGCCCTCTAAAACCTACCAACGCTACAAATTTAAATGAAAATACAGAAAAAAAATGAAAGGATTCTCCTGAATGCTACGATGAAAAAACCACTAAAATCTTTGAAGTTTATCAAGTTTGAGCTAAAACAAGTATCATGATATATAATAAAGAGCTTAGTCTGTGTGTGTTTGTCGGTCCCGCGGCCTCGGATTGGCGCGCCGGCGCCAGAAACCTATAGAGGGTGCTGTGACGGGTCCATCTTTGCCAGATAGCTATAATATGGGGTGCGACGGGTCCACCGGCGCCAGATAGCTATAACATGGACTGCGACGGGTCAACCGGCATCGGATTGGTGCGCCGGCGCAAGATAGCTATTATATGGGGTGTGACGGGCCCATCGGAGTAGGATTGGCCCACTGACGCAAATTCTATCATAGAGAAATACTATCCTTTAGAAAACAAAAAGCGAGCACATCCACTCAGTGGATAGTAGAAACATTGCCGATGCTTTCTTAGTTCTCCACCCAAAAATATTAACAAAACTAAAAAGTTGCAGTAGGTTAATAACAGAAACGTACACCAGGTAGTTTATCACGTTGAATGAGGAACGAACTCAGTCCAACAATACCCCCAAGTCTGTGATAATAAGTCAAACCAGCATAGAGAGCAAGAGCCTCGCCCATGAAAAATCCACCAAGAATTTTTTTCTCTGCTGGTGTTCCATTTGCAATCTAAAAAAACCGTTATGACTGAGTACCTGTTTAAAGTAATACTAGTGAAAGTTAAGGCAACGTATCGTAAAATTTTCAATGTATTTGCATTTCTTGAAGACGTTTGGGTGAGCTGAGAAAGTTCTGTGAAGTGTGATTTTGTGTTATATAATCCATTTTTCCGGGGATGAAACAGGGAGAGAAAGCCAGTTGTGTTAAATTTGACACAGTACACAAAAATAGCTCAAGTGGAGCTGAGTGCTGCAGTTCCATATGAGGATATATCCTCTGTGGATGTTTTGTGGATAAGATCTAGCCTCACGTTGCAGAATTGAGTCGTGTATTAGTTAAGTAATGTTGTATTCCTTCTTTCACCATCCTCTTATCTTTTTGTCCTCCTTATGCGCACAGTGGAAAATCACAGGTATTATATATGTTCCCTTTTATTTTTGTGCAATACATTGTGATATTTATGTGATACGATTCCCAGCTACCTTCCAACGAGCCAGAGGTCTAATAAAATTACTTTTATTCAACTTTCCATTATGTACATATATGTATGTATATATTTTCTGTGTTTTGTTTATTTTGTGTTTTATTTTAGCACGAATAAGAATTCGCTTTACCGTTTGTTACACGTTTTCGGATATTTGAAGGAGATTTAAGGTTTCGAAATACGTGTGCATGTTTAAATCTTCTATCGTTCAATTGCAGTAATAAAGTAAATGTGAATGACTTAGCAGGTGACACTTATCATGATTGGTTACAGATGTTCAGAAGTGTTCGGACTAATAGAAACGCTAATGTAAGAAAACAGCGCATGCATGGAAAACAATTAACTATCAAACTACAAAAGATGCTTCTAATTTGAAATTAAATTGTTCGGAAGTTTGTTTGAAATGAGGTGTCCAAAAATGCTCATCGACACACTACGCGGAAACTGCGAATAGGAAAACAGACTGACAAGTCCTACCGACTGGCGGGACTGGTGGAACACCACGTTCTTAAAATTCCCACCAAAGTCGAATAAGATGAGTGTTTCGCCACTTCAGGTAAACGTACCTAGAAGACAATGATTTTCTTTGTGCTCCTAGCATATAGAAAAAAATTGATGACGTAACAGTAGTGGAAAGGAACAGTAGTGGTTGGGCAGCGTCCGAAAATTAAGATCTAATCGTATACTTACAACAAATAGGGAGCTGTAGACCGAAGTAGGACAAAAAGGCAAAAGACAGTAATAAATGGACGCCGACGACAATGACAAACATTTTGAAGAGGAGAATTGATGTCGTTGACTGTTTGTATATTTGACCCATTTTGAATTAATATTCACTAATCACCTTCTGTGTGCTTTTATTTTCATGTACAGTTCTCGACTTGCATTGTATTTTTCCTCTTGTGTGAACTGAACTTAAAAAACAACGTAAGTTTTACATTTATTGGATGACGTACAGTTAACTTGTTTCCATATCAACATTCGTACGTATTGATCTGAATCCAGAAAATGGTGTGTCTATTTTGAGAACTTCTTTGAAATGTGCACATGCTTACCACAGGAGATATTTAAAGGCAGCATACCACGAATCTGATGTGGCGCGGATTTCAGGTGGAGTATTCGTATACTGGGTCGTAGATTATGGAGACATGGTAGTTCCGCTCATCTCTCTCTCTCTCTCTCTCTCTCTCTCTGCATCACTGCAAACAGTCGCCTCCAGAATGCTGTTGCAACGCTCCACCCGTTGCGCCGCCTCAGCCCGCGATTCGTCAAAAATCAGTCCAGATTGCCCCGATTCGTAAAAAATCAATTCAGATAAGGCACGCTACGCGTGCAAGAGTGGGGCGCTGCAATAGAAGGCAAAGAGCAAAACAGCATTCAGGGGCCGGCTGCTTACAGTGATTCAGGGAGAGATGAGCGGAAACACCCCGGTCTCCATAATCTGCGATATACAGACACTCCACTTGAAATCCGTACCACCCCAGATTCGTGGTATGCTGCCTTTATAGAAGCCTCTTAGAAATCTCCTACCCCAGTTGGTTATGCACAGCTCGGAATTGGCCGAGTTACTTTGAGGAGCATGGCAGATCGAACACTGCGTTAAACGCTTTGCTTATGCCAACGTGTTCACTAAATTAGTTTACTAAGTAAGCCTAACTGAATCCTGAGAAGTAATACCTCCCATATTACCATATTAAATTTATATTATATTTCTTATTTATATAGTAGTATATTTATAATACTCAGCGTCCATCTCGTCGAAGTACTTGTCAGGCGCATCACGGTGCACAATATGATAAGTTTCCTGATTTCTGTTGCATGCCAAACATGGAGAAGAGGGATTCCGGCCGCCAATTTCAAAATGTAGGAAGTTTTAAGGTTTCTGAGCCTAGTGGGATACCAATTTTTGAGAAGTTGACGCAAAATCGAAAGTTCTCAATAAAAATTTGGAGAGTCTTCCTTTTTACACATTCCACTATTTTTCGCACTGATGTGAATGATCTGTGCAGTTTTAGGTCATTTTTCCTAACGTTCGCTTTACTACAGGATTCCCTTCCTTCGTTTTCATTTCCGATTCAGCGATAATAAAAAAATATCGGGATTATTTCGGATCCACTCAGCTGAAGATCTGTCGAGATTTCGTTGATATTCACGAATGCTTCTAAAATCTACTTGTGAGTCTCAGACTATGTTGTTACTCTATACCACAGAAGCGATACCACCAATTTTCTCTGTCGTTACTAAAATGGTTTTCTCCTTCTCTACTCTTGAAAGTACTCTAAGTAAGTCTACTCTTGAAAGTTAGTCTTCCGAATGATTATACTGTGTTTTTCTGTAAATGGTTTCTTTCACTTTTCTCGTCTGCTTTCTGACAACTTTTCTTGAAGATACCGACATCGCAAGAAGATGAATGTTCTACTCTGCTTACTTTTTTGTCCTTTAAACGACCTTTTCGTTGTATAGTGTTTCATTAGACGTTTGAAAATGAAGATTCTTGCTACTATACACCTGATAAATTCAGTGCTGCTTACAGTTTGGAATCAGCTATATAATTCATAATTAATAATTAATGAGCAATATAATTCCCCCATTCATCATCTGCCCTATTGGAGGAGGGTTGTCTGTTGCATCATAGCATTTAACCGTACAAATCAGATATTCCCCCACCCTGTCTAAATGACGATAAGAATGGCATCATTCTCTTCCTGGGAGATTATCCGCCAGATCTATACTAGGAACGTTCATTTCAGAAGGCACGAAACCAAGAAACTGGATTAAGTATTCAGTTTCTTGGTGTTCCTTCCATTTATAGTCATGTGTCAAGAACCGAGCAGATCGGAACCATAACACATCTCCCACGTGAGAACAGTAGCAACCTTTCTTCAGAATTATTCTCCCTTGCACTGCTTCAAGAATTTTCTTCCGTTTTTGCTTTAAAAATCGTCCTACGAAGGTTTTCCGCACGTGGCATTCCCAACAACAGCTCAATATGTGATGCAATTGGATACAGTCGAAATTTCCCGCTGGATTTCCAAATTCAATTCAAGTTGTGTGAGGCTTTCCTTCCTTACTGAACCGCTCTGAAGCTGCGAGAAGAGAATGACGTGAGACAAAACCGAGACTTGTTCAGTCTGCACTGCAGAACTTACCGCGACAACAAAAGGATATAGTCGTGGCCCAGCGCAGTCCAAGGAGCTGTTCTTGTAGAAACGCGGTTGTGATCGCCGTAAGATCGTCGCTGCTCCACTCAAGCTTGCCAGCGGTGGTACCAATCCGGTGACAGCAGGCGACTCTGCACCCTCGCTTCGGCTGCTTCCGCTACAGCATCAGTCTTCAAGACTTTTGGCAAGACCATGCATTACATCTTTGATTGTGCTGCTAATCTCAGAATCAACAGAGCGGAAGTCGTAGTATATACCGTATGTAGCTCCACTTCGTCATATTGCCCTTTGAAGAATAGAGTGATGTAGGAGTTCTTTTCTAATGAAGGAGCTACTACGGAATTAAAGGGGAGGATCACGAGGAAAGTGAGGCAACGTTGCCAGTTCGAAATGATCGGACAACTACCAGAGGAAACGAGAAACAAGTGAATCTCTAACTTAATTATTCCTCAAAATGCCTGAAGGCGACATATTTGACCAGATTCAGGCAAAATCATGAAAATGGGAGGTTCGAAAAAATCTCTTAGATTTTCTCCTCGTCTCTTCAATGGATTCTTAACAAGAGAGAACATCGAGCATCACTGTCTAAGGCTGTAAACTTTTCACAATGTGCTCGTTGAAGACTCACTACATCGTCTCTTTCTAGATGAGTTATCTATGTAACAGGATTTTGTCGCTAGCTTAACATTCCACCAGAGTTCTGGTGTGAAGTAAAAAGAAGACTAAAGAAAATTATAGATAGTCCGAATATGAAAATTGGGAAGAAACCCTTTATTTGAACGAATTATTCAAGAGTGTTCTGTTGGATATCGGTTTACAAGAAATTGTTTTTTTTTTCTGGCTTCACGGAGCCTTTTTGCTCAAATCACATAATCCGAACTCATCGCAGACCCCATTTCGGCACGTCTCCCCATTTTTGCAACCGCCTAATCCAGCTTTGAAGACGACATCACCATCCTTGAGGGGACTGAAAGAGAACACAGTTGGTAACTTCCAACAAAGCTGCACTCATGATTTTTCATACTTATCGTTTGAATTTATTATTAATATTTTCTCCAGTCGAAAGTACAGTTTGTGTGAGAATTTGATTACCGTCGTTCACAATATTTTACATAACAGCGAAAAAAATCATAAATCATTTTGGGCCGAGTAACCGAAACCGACTGATACTGGTGCGACAAGCGCTTATAGTACGTGCAAGTACTGCTTGTTCATAATTGTTTGAATTAAGGAACTGCAGGTTTGATAAATAACCCAAATCGACGATGATCTGAGAATTGTCCAAGATATAAATTGACAATTCCTGCAGACCCTAAAATTTGTCGCTCGTCTTATTTTAAGTCATCTGCTTCCACCAAGACTTCAGAATATTGCTGTTTTTCCAACAACTTGCTGTTTCTTGTCGTTAGGAGGTAATATCTTTTCTTCATCCCATCCCCTTTCTGATCGGCGCAAACGGGAATTCGGTCTGCGAGCGGTCTGCACTAGCACAGGAAGCTGCGCTACGTTTTTAGGTCAAGTAACTGTTTCATATGTTTATAAATAAGTGGAGAGGTAAGACAGATAGGCATTCTCTTAAACAGTCAACTAAATAAATAAATATCCGCAATCTTACCCAATGCTCTCAAATTCGCGGGATTTGAGTAAATGCGAGTAATAACTCACTCCCTATTGACCAGGCAAACTGCTCTATATTTTCTCAAATCTCCATTCCTGCAAGTTATATCCGCACATCCAATTTTAGAAATGGCGGCTCTCATGAACTGAAAAAAAAATCTTATTATCTCCCACACTGATGTGTGCAGCACAGATAAGCTGAGCTAAACGTACAGTCAAATATTCATACAAATTCCTGTCCTTGTCCTTGTACACAACTTGTTTCTTGGTAATAGCGTCATCACTAACTGCAAATTCACGGATCTGCTCACTCCAATCCCAAATAGCTGAGTACAGTTCAGGGTCGTCGAAGTCTACATCATTGCTAAAAAATCTTCTATTCAGCCAATGAATTTTCACACAAATTTACTTTTCTTTAAATATTACTAAAGATGATCAGCTCGCATCTGCTCATCTTTTCAGAACCATTCTTTTACCTCGTGAAGAACAGGTCTTTAACTACGTCTGCGAACTTTTGAAATTAAATCTACCGTTGCTTTCTCTACTGTCTTTGATTCACGGTCATTCATTCACGGTCATAAAACGTTAAGCTAGAAGGTAGGATATTTTTGCAGCAAAGATGCAAAGGTTCTGAAACTAGAACCAATATCAAGATACCCGCAGTGATAATATTCTAGCAGTATATTTCGGTGGGATTCAGCTCAAATGCACGCTTTTGTATATTATCACTGTTTATGGTTACAGTTTATTATTCTAGTGTATATTTAATTTTTGTTTCGAATCCTACCTACAACATATGCCAGGCGTTCTGGAGATATAGAGGAAGATGAAGAGGAGAAAGTTATAACCAGAACACACAGAAAACATGGGGTGCTTATACCGCCGGTCTTTAAAGTGAGCATAAACGTACTGGTAGAATAAGGCTGCCGTTCCATTTGGACCGGTAGGAGTGTTCGTTGAACACGACTTATCCAACAGAGCAAAAGCTTTCTTTTCGAGGTTGCAGCTGTACTCCTAAATTCAACGCCATTTTGTCTCACATCTTCAACTTGATCTTTCTTTCCCTGTATTTTCCCTTATACTGAGGCAACGGGGAAAATTCTTACCTCACCCAGAGCCTTTAACATAACCGCTTGAAGAACATTTTCAACTGGCAACTGCAGCAGCTCAAAGAATAACCATTGCTATGATTTTTTTTTTGTTGATTGTGAGGTCAACAGAAAAAATAAGTAGCATAGTCAAATATTTGTTGTATAATCGGGTCAAAACGACCTGAAAACTGTTGTATTCACTTAAGCTGCTGAAGCGCCGGAGTAGAGTGAGCGGCTGGCCTCAACCACCAGATCATTCTGACACCACCATACTCCCTTGTTTTAGCGTTTCTCATATCCCCCAGTTTCTCACACATCAAATATTTCATCCAGTACCAACTTACTAATTTATTCATAGTTTTTGCTCGCGGGAACTTTTTTCCATATCCTTTTCCATTCCACGGTCCATTTAGTTCAGTTCCTCTTAACAGTGTATAGCGGTGATCGTTGATGGATTGGACGACGTAGTCATGAATGTACTCCTCATCATATGTGCCGCCTTTACATAGCGGTTTCACCGGAGTATTACCTGAAATGAACGATGGAAATGAAAGGTGTAGATTAAGTGAGATTCCACTAGTACTAACCAACGTCTTGAGGCAGAGTAGTGGGAAGAACTAGTGCCTGAAATATCTGATTTGTACCGATAAAATGAGGCACTATAGAGAAACCGACAACTCTACCCCAACTGCTATGGAAAAGATGATGAGCATGACTGAATGTGAATGACGATGGCACTCCTCATTTATAGAGATCGGATATGAGATCCGAGTGTGAAAATTGATTGCTCGCACATATGGTCTTTTATGAATTAATATTTACCTTTAGCATTTGCGTCAACGATTTTGGTCTATATCTTGAATAGTCCGCATGCGCTCCATTGTGTTTTTTTTCTTCTGTGCGGGTGAAAAATTCGAAAAACGCTGACTTCTATGTAGCATCGGCTTTCCATTGTTTGATCGAACGATGCATTCATAACTGGAAATTCGAGGATAGAAATTCACGTAAAGTTCAAAATGTACAATACGATGCGTTTTAATATGACTTGTTGCATTATTTCACTTCTTAAAGCTGGAATTGGTTTTGATGATTCTAACATGATGATGATTGCCCATGTTCGACTGTCTTTGAATCTCGGCATGTTGAAACGTAGTTTTAACTGATTTCCTTGAGCTGTAGCCAAGATTGGTATCGATCTTTATTAAACAGCAGCTAACGTTTCGGCGATATCGCCTTCGTCAGAGCCTGGAAGCGTCAAAGCCATTAGTGACCTATCCCCTCAAGCCATTAGTGACCTATCCCCTCAAGCGCATCACCCTACAGAAAGCACCCAAACGGTAAGCAAACTCAAACAGCAACACATAGGCTAGTACTTATCTCATTAGCTAGACTTGTTGACTCAGCAGACCACCACGTAACAAAAAAATTAACGCCAATCATGATGATGATTGGCGTTAACTTTTTTGAAACACCGGCACGCATATGGTCTGTATTTGAGAATGCGTCGTATCGGATCCAGTGAACCAATGAACACCGAGATTTCTACTTGTTAGATTTCGTGTTTGATCTAAGGAATTTATACAGAAGCTGAAACGTAAACATTGGTTCAGACTAAGCAAAATGCACGAAAAATTATGTTTGCTTAAAGGCATTACCCCACGAATCTGAGGTGGTGCAGATTTCAGGTGGAGTATTCGTATAAGGGAAGGGAGACTACGGAGAGGAAAGTGATTCCGTCCATTTCTTGCTAATTGCCGTAAAAAACGGCCCGGAAGATGCGGCGCCGCACAAGACTGGCGCGCTCCAATCGAACCTCTTGTACAAAATAGTGCGCCAAAACGAATGAAGCCGTATCTTCCGGGCCGTTTTTTACGGCAATTAGGAGGAAATGGACGGAATCACCTCCCTCTCCGTAGTCTCCCATCCTGTATACGAATACTCCACCTGAAATCTGCACCACCTCAGATTCGTGGGGTGATGCCTTTAACAAACTCCACACTCCTGTTGCGAAAAGCAAGCGTTCTATTGTAATTTACGCCAGTAACCACCGTAAGAATTCTTCATTTTTCACAGTGAAGGAATATATGGAACCGAAAATTCGCTAAAATTGATGTCCTCCCATTAACAACAACCGGCAGCATAGGTACGACGAAAGATGAAAGGAAAAAAACTTATACAAATGAGATTTTACTACGCTTAAGGAGTGTGGGAGAATCAATGAAAGAGATATTTTTATCCACATAGTGTGGGATCTCAGACCCTGCAGAGCAACTAAAGTTGAAGAAGAGATGACTCAAAATGGTTTGAACACTTCCACATCTGTGAGTGTATAATAAAACCGCTTAAGTGTAACAACGGAGGAAACTCGTTAGTTATTGTAGCATATTAATATTTCTCGTTCTTTTCTGACTTTTTTTGGTGACACAACTTCTTAGATCTTACATACGGAAACTTCAACTTCAGGAGACATACTATAGATATTTGATATTTTACAAACATCGAACAATTATGACTTCGATGGGTCCCTCACGGGTGCTCTGGATTTTTGCACCCTACTTAAAGGCATCACCCCACGAATCTGGGGTGGCATGGTTTTCAGCCGGGTAATGCCTAACGGGGTCGTAGATTGTGGGGAAGATGGTGGTTCCGTTCATCTCTCCATGTACCAGTGTAAACGGACGACACCGGAGCGCTATTTCTTACGACGATTTCTGTTGCAATGTGCAACCATTGCCCTCCGCCCCGCCTGCGATTCGTCCGAATGGGTTTTCGACGAATCGCAGGTGGGACGGGAGGCAATCGTTGCGCTTTGCAACAGAAACGTCACCTATTTACCCTGATACAGGGAGAGATAAACGAAATCACCCTCTTCCACACAATCTATGACCCCGTATAGGCATTACCCGGCTGAAAGATTCATGGGGTGATGTCTTTAATCTTCTTTTGTTCCAAGACTATGCGCCCCTAAGATGTCACGTAGTTAGTCAAGTTAGGATAACATAGTCGGGTCAAAAGGACATGAAGAATGGACAGTTTCATAAGTGGCTGCGCTCGAAGCGGTGCAGTGGAGAGAGCGGTTGGGATCGTGTGAGGATCCTCGCTACCGTCACCCATCTTTGCAATTTGCCATGGTCCCACCTCGATTCCAAACGCTGTCTCTACCGCACCTTTTCGAAGGCAGCCGCATTCGCAGCTGTGCGTGCTTCATATCGTTTGGACGCAACTTACTTGAGTTATTAGAGGTCACTGTTGTCATTGTACAGATTACACAGGTTTTAAAAGTACTATACCACAAAACTGTCGAGTTGGCATGTCTACACGAAAGGGTATTGCTGGGGTTGTAGGTGGACATAGCAAAATTGAAAAGTGCTAGTTGGCTAGTTTAATAAGTCATTGGTTTCATATGGCTGCCCTTTGAACCATTGTGTTAGAATAATCTTACTGTTCAGTTTTCGTATCGTGTTCATCTAGGACCGTTATATCTTAGGTCACGCTCCGAATCATTCGCATGTTAGCCGCGATTCTCGTACTTCTGCAGGAAACTAACCATAGATTTCCCATGTCATATCCAACGTTCACGTACAATTATAATTCCACTTTCTGGAATGTTTTCAAAATGGATACATCGATCTCGAAAAAAGCATTCTTCATGGACCTTTTGGAAAGATAATAACGTCTTAAAGCGAATGATCGAGAGGGTTCTTTTACTAGCACGCTTACCCTGTCGCTCTCAAGCTGCTGATTTTATTATCATCTGCGATGCAGTTGCTATCGGTTCGCTGAGACCGTATCATCTTAGCATGCCATCATTTCAATGATTTCATGAAGGATAGCGTCAATTTCTTGCTCGACTAATCCTCATACTACGGACTATGCGCCAAACTTCCAAGCGATTCAAAATTCATAAGTAAGAGTCTGCTTCTGTGGTGTTGTTCGGGGTTGAGATTGACGTCGAAAAACACGGGAACCAAACTTCCCAGTGATCATTTACATGTCATGAGAAAAAGTGTGAATTGCATTGTTCAATAAAGCCACTAGCGTAGCATTATATTCGCGAAAACAGTAGCGACACTTCTTTGAACTGATTCTTGCACTGCATGCAGAATTTCCTTCCAATTGTACTCCAGAGGTTCTTTTTTCAAGGCTTTTTTGTACCTGGTACTCACCAGCAGCGGCTCGATATGTGATGCATTCGGATAAAGCCTTTTTTCACGTATTGCTTGGCATTTGAGATTGAATTCTAACAGGCTAGGTATGGGGCCTCGAGGCATGGATATAGGCATGGGGCCCCGAGCAATTCTAATAGGTGGGGCCCAGAAACACCTCCAGCGCAAGATGTCTTTGATTTGACACGTCCCTCAACGTAACTCAGTCAGTTAAAGACTGGACATAATCAGGAGAGGAAAAATTGCTATGAGGCTTCTTCAGACCATCCTCCTTTCTTGCTTCCTGCTGAGCATGTGCACATTCCGAAGAATTACCAGAACTAGACAAGTAATGCAAATTTACCGAAATTCGATCAATATGCGCGAGTGTTGATAGACAAACAAGATAACTACCACCTAATCAATTTAAAACCTTTTTTCTTTCCAGATCGGATGCATGCCCGTGCTGTCGAGCACATTCAATGCAGATAGTACATGTTGCTTTTGCATTCCAGATTGATCCCACGAAGGGACCAGCTAACTTAATAATACAGCAAAATGGGCTAATTTAATTTCAATTTCCTTATCCTTTCATTATTTCATTCCTAGAGAAATAGCTACTAAGAAAGCATTAAATGTCTTCTGGACCTCCGCCAGGAATGATTAACAAAAATGAGCGCTTATCGATTTCCTATGACTTTATGCAGTTCGTGGGAATTTTTGAGCTATAAGACTGTCCCAAGTGCAGTTCCTTAACACAGTCCAGACGCCAATATTTAAAGGTATCACCCCAAGAATCTAACGTGGTATGGATTTTCGTTGGAGTATACCTATATCGGGCCGTCGATTATGAATACAGGGGTGGTTCCACTAATCTCTTCCTGTATCACTGTGAATAGAGAGCTCCGGAACGTTGTTTCCTAGGGAATGGATTTTCAACGAATTGCAGAAAATCCATACCACGCCAGATTCGCGGGGTGATGCCTTTAATCACACTTCATTCATCACAGGTAACAATCTAAGAACACGAGGGTTCACTAGACAGTCCAATCGGTGAGACTGGTCAATTTGTTTTTCTGTCTGGAGTTCTAATGTACCTATATCTTCTAGTGTACCTAGAACGAGGGGCGATTGGCATAGAGAGAGGAGATGTTTCACTGAATATAAGCAGCAAAAATCTCGGACGATCTTCGGACTTTTGATAATGATGTGGTTGTCAGGCGATAAATAATGTTTCACCAGCGTGTCGTTGCCAAAACAAAACATAAATCCAGTATATAATGCCGTAATTTCAGGAAGGCTTGTTGAGCAGCAAAATTAGCGTTTTTGCAAAAAAGAGATTGTCGTGGAAATTAATATTCTCCAACAAAATGATTTTGTACACGTATATGTATGCAAGAACCTTGTGTTACTCCACAAAAGTAGATTTTTTAACGCTACCCTCTCGCACCATAAATCCCATGAGTGGATTACGAAGTCAGGTGTGTGATTTTCTTTTTTTTGTGATTTCTGAAGCTTTTGTTAAAAGTGGAGAGTTACCAAATGTGTAGATACACCTGTTTACGCTTCAGTGAATCTACCGCGTAAAATTCCTAACCGATCGAAACACCGTCCCTCAACGTGCGCTGTGGACGAAAATCTCACTTCGTACTTTTCCATAGCACTGCACCAAATACTTCCTTCACGTTTATTAATTTACACATGTGTGCCCCCTAAAACCTATCAGCGCTACAAATTTAAATGAAAATACAGAAAAAAAAATGAAGGGATTCTCCTGAGTTCTACGATGAAAAACCATTGAAATCTTCGAAGTTTATCAAGTTTGAGCTAAAACAAGTATAAATATAATATGATAACTAGTACGGAATGATGGAGCATGTATTGCAGAAGGGCATTCAAATTCAACGACAACGAAACGGTAAAGGTAGGAGCTTAATGAGCGGCAGTTCAAGAACTGCCACACTGATGACTGCTGAACGGACTAGTTTACCCTCTCATTAATGAAGTTTTTAACGTCACGAAGCTCCTGAAAAAAAGATGGATGATGTCGATGACAAAATGCCAGTGAATGAAAGATAGTGGTCGCCCCACCTCTGCACAACTGCTGTGCGCCATTCCATTATAGACACGTAACTGCACGTTTGGATTGAAGGTCTTAATCATCCTTTCCGTGAGTTGACCAAATGTTAACGGTACTAGAAAATCATTTGAACCGTGTCCAAGGAAAATTGGTGTGGCGAGGTTCGCTCTGTGATTCTGAAATCAGCTCGATTATATCAAGAAGTGTTAAGAACGCAACTAATGGTTAGAAACAAGGATCACTTCCATGTGAACAGAACTCTAAGAATAATGCAATGACATTCAATAGCACGCGTTAAAGGGGCATACGGAAGGGAACACTGGGAAATCCTTAGTCCTCTCTGTGACTGTGTTATACACAGTCTAACGTTTCAGCTCTGACCTTCACCATCCGCTATCGACGCAGCTAACGAAGAGCAGTTCTGGCACTGCTACGTACTCTTAATAGCAACAAATTTTTGCGCTACCTTCCCAAAGCTTGAAGCCATCACCAGGGCAACTCAGAAGAGGAGAGTTCAACATCTAAACCTTCGCCTTAAGAGTTTATAGTATGCGTGTGTTGTTACTGCAGCATTTAACTCATGCTCTTGAATGATCATAGCATCACCGGAGAGAACAATGCACCAATCCTAACGTTGGAGTTCTTCACAAAAAGAGTCCTTAGAATAACTTGGAAGAAGATTAGGTGAAGAATAGCCAGGAAACAGGCCGGGCCAATATTCGCTACACACAGTTCCTGGACTCACTAAAGAATGGGATAGATGAAGCTCGGCATTAATTTCATCACCTTGAAGGAGAAACTCTGACCAAAATGGTAATGAAGCTCTTCACCAACCGAGCAGCTCCTCCGCTAATGGCTAATCACTTACATGACACATTTTACTCCTTCATTGTGAAAACAATCAATCTGGAATGCCCGTTTCGACACGAAGACCAAATCTGACCGATTCTTTCACAAATTCTACCAAGGAGAAATACTACCCTGTAGAAAACAAAAAGCAAGCACATCCACTCAGTAGCTAGTAGAAACATTGCCGATGCTTTCTTAGGTCTCCACCCAAAAATATTAGTAAAACCAAAAAGTTGCAATAGGTTAATAACAGAAACGTACACCAGGTAGTTTATCGCGTTGAATGAGGAACGAACTCAGTCCAACAATACCCCCGAGTTTGTGATGATAAGTCAAACCAGCATAGAGAGCAAGAGCCCCGCCCATCGAAAAACCACCAAGAATTATTTTCTCTGCTGGAATTCCATTTGCAATCTAAAAAAATCATAATGACTGAATACCTGATTAAAGTGATACAAGTGAAAGTTAAGGCAACGTATCGTGAAAGTTTCGATGTATTTACATTTCTCGAAGACGTTTGGGTGAGTTGAGTTCAGCTTAGGGTGAAGACTGCGAGTATGACGTTGTCACGCTTACATTCGTAATCTAAACCCCGAACTCCACATTGTCCACGAGAGGTCGAAACATCGAAAATTTTATGATAAGCTGCCTTTAAGAGAATAGGTAAGTACACACTTCAGCATCAAGCATTCCATGTACAAGTCGAGTAGCTTGCGCAATTCCTTCATCGTCTTCCCTAGAAGATGCGTCTAATCCATACAAATCGAACCAGGCCGGCATTCGCATACCCATATTAAGCGTTACTGGTCGAGATGCACTGAAACTGTTTTTTTTTTTCACAGAGTATAAACAAATAGAGTCAATTCTGTGGGAAGCTTCTCAAAACTACAGAAAAGTCACCTGCTAGGACAGATATACTTTATGTTATCATGACGAATTTCATGTGCAAATACATCCGACCAACCATCACCTTGGTCACCAAGGCCGTGAAGGAAAATCACCTAAAAATACTGCACCAGCATTGAGGAGATAGTAATGTACATGTATTCATAGAGGATAACTCCCTGTGGTGCAAAAAGACGAGTGAATTATAAACTCGTCTTTATAAGAACACTACATCGATATTAGTGACATAAAGGAAAAGAAGAGGGCGGGAAAAATCATTACTGTCAGTTATTCTCGAAAGAATGAAACCACAACCTATACTGTCCTCAGGTCACCATATCAAAAGCAAATAAAAAAGAAAAAAATCGAGAGGAATCCGGCATTACCAATTTGTTCCTTGAGGAAAAGTCAGCTCAAAAATACGTTGTGACACTTCTCTTCTAGACTCCGTTATTACTTTCTACTTTATGACATAAACTGCACATACAAGTAGCGCTTACTCGAAGCGACATTTTTGCGATAATTGTAGAACTGTTGCTAATTATAGAAAATTCTATGCTGGACGTAAAAAAAAACAGAATTTCAATTTGCAATTTGAATGAAATCAAATCCATAATGTAATAGAAAGCATATCAACCACTTGATAATAAGTGACATTGACATGAAAAGTTGGTTTTCATAATAAATTACTGAATTCTAAATTCTATGTGCCAAGAAGCAAACCACAGCAGAAAAGCCATTTCAAAAATGATTTGGTACGCTAAATCAGGTATTCTTTCCCTACGATGCAGCCGAAACCTCACCCGGCACACCGGTCTCAACCCATAGTTCTTTAGATCAATGACATCACATAGGCGCTACAGTTGGATACAAGAAAAGTGAGCCAAAATGAAAAAAAATAGACCCTCCAATATTTTCCTTCGTAGAAAGAGAATGCACGGAGGCGATGTTGCCAGAAATTGGATTCAATCAAAAAAAAATTTTTTTTTTTTGGAAAGAAGTGTTGATTTCGACTACTGGAGTTAGATGGATGTAATAAAAAGGCATTAAAGGTATGAAGATTTGGAAATACGTTTAACGTGAATATTAAACGAGTTAATGTGAATTTTTTATATTACCTTTCTCTAACTAACTACATGCTATTTGCAGATGAAACGGGAGAATATTTTATTGCAGAGCCTTCTTCCCCTCTTTTATCTTGAGCTTTTGATCCTCCTATGAGGATCCTTAAAACCATCCCAAGCTTTCGCGTTCGATATCCCAAATCAAGTACATGAATAAGTCAAAGACACTTACAGTCGACGTGTGATTCTTCTTCGCGTTGATCACAACAGGAGGCGGGGCCTGGCTCATGGCTGTACTGTGGAGTCTCGTTGCTAGGACAGACGTGAACGGTGTGACTTTCGTACACGTTTGAGGCTGTATTGCAAACGAGGCTGATAGGCCTGACAGTAGAAGTCGACTCAATGGTGCAACACTACTGGTCCACATGCATCCAGACGAAATAGCTACAATTGCACAGTCGATTTCGATGCACTAAACAGTTCAGAAGGAAGTGCGACATCCGTCCTGTGAGATTTTCGTTATCTTTACGGTAATACATGAACATTCTTATATGTAAGTGATATGTTAAATTAATACTGCAATCTCCATTGAACTGCTTTGTTCATCGAAACGGACCACACGTAAATGAACGACATGCAAATAAACTATTTCTAGCCGAAGAAAACTGTATAAAAATGAAAGAAGAGAGGACTAGCCAATCTTCTTTCCAGTGTACATTAACCAGTGCTCAAAACTGAATACTTGCGGATTATTAATCAAATAAAGTGTTCTTGAAATTATAAAAAGAAACTCTCGAGTCAAATTAAACACCGTTATAATTCTGGAGTTCAAGAATTGGAAAAAAAAATCGTTCTCACACTAGAGGAGATCAAGCGAAGACTCGCTATAAATTACACATCAATTTACAATTACATAAAATCAGATGTGATCTAGAAATGAGAAGAAATGATCAGTGAGGAAAGTAGGAACGAAACAACCTATACTGGAGTACAAGGTAACAAGTTTGCAGGTTCACTTTCACTTCACAACTTTCCTCACTGATCTACTGCAAAAGATCCAATAATATGGTTGAACACAATAATCGTTAAGCACTTTTGAAAAAGAAATTCCCGACAAAGACATCAGTTATAGAAATCCAAACACTTCATTCCCAACATAGAAATCTAACAGTAGATTCGTTCTAAACTTAATAGTTTGTTTTCCGTAGTATTCTCTATTTTGGGTTCCAGCTCTATCCATCCGGAAGAGTTAATCATCCCTAGTTCCTTTTATCTTAGTAACTATTCACAAATGCACTGCAGATGCTATAGTCGGGTTAAAGCGACCTGGAGCTTGGTGCAGTAGCGCAAGCGGCTGCGCTCGAAGCGACACCTTGGAGAGGAGAGATCGAGGGGTACCCTCGGCAACACCGCATCGCTACTCGACGATGCGGTGCTGCCGCACTTTAGAGACTCATGAACGTGTGACTATGAGTAAACAGACAAGCAAGCAAACCAATTTCTAGTGTTCTGTATATCTTAACATTTAGTGGTATCCGATGCTATATATTTTCCATTGTCAACTACTCGTCATGAACATTAGCACAGGAATCCATATGATTGAGCGATTCTTCGCCGTTCTAACATATTTAACATGTCCTAATAATAATAATATTATTATTATAATTAAAATTTTTGCAGCCGCAACTTCAGCAACTCGTTACGTTTCACCCACTGACAGTGGGAATACAAAAATAGCTACGCGTTTCGCTCTTATGTATACATGTGTTCAAAGATACGAACGGTAACGCTTCAAATATAACGTAATTCTAGAAGCATCCTGCAGCTTTCTTGAGCAGCTCCTTCAGGCTTTGCTTATATCAATAAACATTCGAAAAAAAAATCCAATTAAATTCCCTCACAACAACGAATGCTGTTTCAATCCATCTCATTTAAAAAGCTTCAACATGGAACCCTGAATTGATGCATACACATGTTGTGCTCCAAAAAAAACTGACAGATCTATAATATAATTGTAAGGCAAGATTTCCTCCACTACTTCCACTCCATGCCCTGCGTGCAAGCGAAAATTTCCAAAAATGCGTATCTGCAAAAGTTATAGCACAATGAAAAAAGTTTAAAGTGCTAAATATCAATGTATAATGGGCAAGGATAAAACAACTGACAACTATACGGGGGTGGAAGAAAATTGCTCCGCGGAAAACCCACAATAATCGATACCAATTATTTATCGTACAGCCGGTATTGTACTAAATGCAGAAACGATTTTCTAACTGTAAACAAGACCTATAAGAGAAGCGTTTGCAGTTAAACCGTGAATACGCAAAAACGTAGTGCGAGGATTTGTGATACTCGAGTACAACACCTCCTCTGATGCATTTCATTAAAAGCTCAAAATGGAGACGTGAGGACACAGATGGCACAATTGGTAAAGCGGAATATTTTGTAACGGATAGAGGGACATCACCTGGTTTCATTTTTGTCCTCCTGGCAACACATTCGAATATGCCATTTTGGTCGCGTAGCCGCTTGTCGATGAAAGCAGGTGGTAAACTCGGTTGATATATGCATAAAAAAAGGTTGGCGATAATCAAGATGGTTTTCAAAGTTTTTTTGAATAGATTTCTAAATCATTGGTTTGAAATCTTCAGAAATCACCTTGATTGTAACAGGACACCCATTACAAAACTGCAAATGTCTCTGTAAACACTAGTTCGACTACCTACGCTAAACTATAGAGCTCTTTTGCTTCATAATAGCCTTGTCATCAGTAAATACTTGATTCTTAACTGACTTACTTTCTTAACTTACTTAACTTTAAAACTACGAAATCCTATGCGCACCTCTACGAGAACATTGGTACTGGAGTAATTGTACATAAATTGCAACATCTACGCGCTCACCTCAGCACTGCTATTGGTCCAAAAAATAATAGTAGCCTCAAACTGAATACCTAAATACAGCACAGCTTCAGGGGAGCGCAAAATAAACTCGTCCTTAATCAATATCAACACTTCACCCCACACAAAGTATTGATCACCAAAACTGCGCAACAGTTGTCGTTCTTGTCGTCATTAAATCATATTCGTCATATTCGTCATCAAATCATGCTCGCACAGCATGCACTGCGCGTTTTAATGGGTACACAAAACCTCTTGGGTGCTTTCGAAAGCGCAACTGTACTGGTGTTCCTTACTTCAATAAAATCGGGTCAGAACCAGAAGTCGGGCGAAATTTCATGGCCGGATCTGGTCGCAGTAGAACCCTCACTCCCATTATGTGAATTTCTAAAAAGTTCAAATGCCAAGAAACGACTACGACACCTCACATCACTTCAAATTCCTCCAAAGCGCATGATTCGGTGGTTATTCAATGCCGCAACAGAACGTCCTTGTAGCTTCAACAACTCATTTGCCATGCGAGAAAACAATATAGAGAACAATGTGGGAAATTGTTAACAAAAGATGCAAAATACGATCTGGGCCCGTACTCACCATCATTTTCCTAACTGCATCGATGCGCTCTGGCAGATCCGATAAAAAATATAAAATAAATGTATAATAAATAATATAAATGGCATATAAGTAATAAATAATATAAATGGCTATATAAGTGGTATAATAATATAAATGGATAGATATCCACTCGTTTTAGCATTAGAAGTATTTATACAAGCGGCCAGGTCCTGTGACGAAATAACACTGCACCTAATTTATAGTCGGGTCAATTCCGCAAGCAGCCGCACTCTAAGCGGCGCGGTGGAGAAAACGGTTGAAATCGAGATGGAATAGTCGCGAACTGCAGCAATGAGCGGTGCTACCAAGGGTTTCACCAGATCGTAACTGCTACACTGCGCTGCTCCGCTTTAGCCCCGTATGCAACTGCACCGTGCTACATTTCGCTTTCACCTTAGTATACGTCAGAGAATCAGCCTGATAGTTTTGGGATAGCGCGTTTGGAATAATTCCGACGGTTTAATTTCCATCTTATTTATCCTCTCAAGGACAGATACATTGGATAGGTCTCAGGTTTTACGCAAATTATGTAGAATGAATAAAACAAAGACTAACCTCTGTAAACCTTTGATCCTTTTTAGTTGATACCTAAATTTTTCCATGGGTACCTTTTCGACAGCAAGTTGGTGAGAACGCGTATATATAGGTCGGAATTTTTATATATGTGTATATATAGGTACATTTGTATTTATATTTAGATATATAGGATTCAGTCCTTTTTTCATTCATGGTCTTGGATCGAACAGATATGCAAATTGTGGGCATATACAACTCGATAGCAAAGAGCGAAAAATCGACAAAGAGATACTTAAGATCATGACTCATTCGATACTGAACAAGAGAACTTTACAAGCTGTAAAAAAAAAACAGAAGAAGCGTAGAGGACATAGAATGAAGGGATTTCTTTCCAGTATAGGATGAAAGAACGTACGGCAAAGGAGAATGACCAACAAATACTTAAATCGAGATTGTTCGGTAGTAAAAAAAAAAGAAAGGCACAGATGAAGAGCATCAGATAAAAAAATTAAAAAAAAGGAACTGTATTAGGAAAAGCGCACGAAGTGAGCAGTCATTCTTTTAAGAATATTAGAATTCGTTAGCGTAGCGAATCTTGCAAATATTGAAGGTTTCATAGAGAAGGGAAGAAAGCTAATAAGCTAATCTCTCTGCATGAGATGGACGTGCACGTGGGCTTACTAAACAGGAAAGATTTAGAACAAAGCAATTCACAGGGCGTTGGAAATTGTTGTTAACAACAGAATAATCTCCTCTACATATTTTCCCGTTGGTGAAAAATAGGTTTCGATAACTGAACAGTGATTCAGCAAGCTTTAGAAAAAAAAATTGAAAGGTGCAAATACTCAACTATACCAGTTTTCACATAGGTATCCAGTAATAAGGGATAAACCACCAAACAGGCTACACTAAACTGCAACAAGAGAAGATTTATTCGTTGTTTAACAACCTTCAGTGTAAATCATACGACTAACAATGTGCAGGTAAAAAACGTCATAATCATAACAAAAGCAAAGTCGTCCAATCGAAATCGAATATCCAACTAGCTGAATCCTAAACTTGTTCAATAAGCCGGAAAACTTCAGAAGAAGCACAACGCCAAGCAGAACTTATGCGTGACAAGCAAGGTTGCATTCTCTTAAAACAACGCTATATAGCAACATTTCACCGAAAAACAATGAAGTAGAAAAGAAAAGAGAGAAAAAACAAAGAAGTAGAAAGTGAAAGGAGATAAAACAAGTTAAAGGGAGTTGATAAGGAACAAGTAATAAATAAAGAAGACATGAAAGAGTGGAAAATCACTAAAATCATTCTGAATCTTGCCATCCTGAAGAGAATCTGCCCCCTTCGGCCGCCAGAAAACAGCTAGAACATTTCCAGAGGCTTGCACTGTTTCCAGACCAGTCCTATAGATAAACTAGGGATGCTAAATATGAACCAAATCGCATCTTAAATCGTAAATCTTTGAAAAGAATTTTGGCAGTTGCGAGTAGGAGTTTGATAGATTTTATACAAGGATTTCTTTTCACAGAATAAATCATTCATTAAAACACCACAAAGTAAGATTAGGTGCTAGCCTTGATATGATTTTGGAACGAGGAGCGAAGAAGCAAACACCTACTGAGTTAATACTAACTGTATGTCGTGATTTAATCTTTATATTTTCATACCAGTTTCTTTTTGCTTCTTCCATTTGATTTAATCGAAAGATCAGTAAATAATAGTTCTCTAGATATGGCATTGCAATAAATAAGCATGGATATTAAGGGAAAGATCTCAAAAAAAAAGGATCGAAAGAGAGTATAAAAACAGTGCTAATTTCAGCAGCAAAATTTGCCTTCAAAGCGAGATTTCACGCATTTACCTGATGTCCTCAGATTGTTGAGTTGCGAGTTCTTCTTTCTTCCTCAATTTACAGGCTCCCACTTTACATTTAAGCAAAATACAACCTCTTCATAAGATAATGTCGATATCACCAAGACTCACAGCTTGTCACAGCTTAAAATGTACACAAATAGAATTTGCATCCATGCCATGAACTTTCATTACCCGCTATAGGAGGCGATATCTCAGACGCCTTAGTGGATGAAGCTCTTCTTTCCGAAAGGTGTCATACATACATTACGTACGTGTTGCCATTCACTGTCTCAACAAAGTTCCAATATGTCACGCCACTCGAACGAACGTCACGCAAACAGCGACGTTTGATCCTTGTGATAGTCTATATGGGAATGATCGCTCATCCACAGATCAACGATGTCGCAATAAAGCTCCTGAAACATTCCTAGAAATAGAGCTAAATGAACAAGAATAGTGCAGAAGACAAATCAAAAGGGAAATATTACACAAATGACAATTGACTACAGAACAAAACAATCGATATCTCTATTTTTGAAGAGAAAGATGTACCATAGTACATGAACGACAAGGTCGTGGTTGGACTAAATCCGTAAAAACCTGCTGGTTTTTCTAAACTAATGGCAAGAATGCAAGTCTTCTACAGTGAAATAGTATTGAAAAGTCCTCAGCAGAAGTGGAACCCCTTTGTAATACACGTTCTATTCATGGACGAATTTATAGATGTGTAACCTAATAATAAAATTATAATAATAATGGAATAACAGAACTAATGAATACGGAAAAACTATGAGAATAGAAGAACGAGTTCATAAATAATTTCATAGGAACTACAGTAGGCAAAACGCACATATTGGAAGCAATGAAACTCACAATAAACCCTTGGAAATGAAGCAACGCCACGACGTTCGTGTAAGGAAATTTCTCGAGAGCACGACTTAATGACCGCTTTGTCGATGCACGAATAATAGGCGTTCCACGAGTTAGACACTCCTCACGAAGAGTATGGAAAAGAGAAACTGAAAAAATAGTACGATGAGGAAGATTACTGGGGGATTAAAGGACAAAAAAGAGGGCTATAAAGAAATCTTCAGTTTCAAACGCCTAAATGATACCTGTAGTCATCTCAGCATCAATATTACGTGCTAGAATGATGCACTTCACGTTATCGGCTTTGACATGTTTCAGGGATTCATGCAGTCCACAGATAAAAGTACGCTTAGCTCGAGCCTGGTAGATAGTAACTAGTGAGGCTAGCATATAGTCGTTAGTAATTGAAAAGAAAATTTTAAAAAGATTTAACACAAAAAAGCGATAAATGAATAAGGAAACGAGGAAGGAATGAAAGGAGGAAATAGGGTACACAATCTCAGTTATTCTCAAGTGTGCAACAAGAAAACGATATTTCAAGTAGTTCTCAGGAAATCAACTTCTCTTTCCACAATTGAAGTTTTGAATATCCCCAAGACTGAACAGCTCATTTACTTCTATCTAGCCACTTTATAAATGAATTGAAATCGTCATAGAAATAGTATGCTAACAAAGGAAACCAAATATTGTTGGTGAGGCCGCAGAAACAAAAAAGAAACTGACCAACCTTGGTCGGATTTGCTTTTTGAACAGCGTTTGCCTGCTTTTTCAGCCTCTTGAGAAGTTCGATTACTTTTTCATCGAGCAGCGTTGGACTGAAAGAAGTGTCGTTGATACTTGAACATGTCGGTTCGTTATACTTCTGTGCTTCCAGGATCTTCTAGAATCACTCATTAATGAGCTTCGGTATAACAACTAAAAAATTTCTTTTCCTACCTTCTTCATCGGAGTTGGACTCTTCTGCCTCCTAATTCCTTTGCGGGCTAGATTTTCTTTTTTGACTGAAGCTGTTGGTGGCGATAATAATCGCGACTGTTTGAAGCTGATCTTTTTGAAACCAGCAGCTGCACGAATGTCATTGTCAATCACGAAATTGCTTAATTCTACCTGAAATAGATGAATAAAATCCTCCTTTCTTCTTTTATACATATTCCCATTATTCATGAACATACTGATTTCAACATTGTAGGTTTCTTTTTTGTTCCACTAACGGTCGCAGGTTCCTGTTTGCCCTCGGAAGAATCAGAATTAGGACAACAGTTTTCACCGGACACGGAATCATTAGCTGCTGTTAGCATCTGAAAAAAGTCACAAAAGATGTTTCAAATTCAATCAATCCACAGCTACACCGGAAACTCAAAATTTTACTTCTGATGTAAACACGAAGGTTCTAGAATTTAGTACTAATCGAGGATTCTTCAATCACATCAACCGTAGAACTCTGAGACCAATTTTCGAAAAAAAAAGCAAACTGTCAACCGAACCGAACCAATTGTGCACACCGGGGAATGATAGAATTCGCACCTTGGGAAGATTGAAATAGACGCTCTTGAGAGAGACCCGTCCTCTTTTCTTTGTTTTTTCTCACAAACCACTTCGAACAAAATAACTACTCCCCCATCATGTCCAAATTCTTCTCCATTGGAGAAATGAACCTAGGACTGGCAATAAGAGAAGCAAAAACAGAAGAAATGTCCACGAGAATTCCACGGTCCTGACTTCGGCTGGGACGCAAAATTGCACAATGTACAGGTTTCGTAGTGTGACGACTGGCTGGCACTCGTCCTTCGTGCTCTTCTCTCTTTTCGTTCTTTTCCTCCTTTTGTTCCGAGTGTCCTGCGCAGTTAACTCATCTGAAAGGAACTAACAGAAGTGAGCGGTGGTGGTGGCGCCGTAGATGTTGTTGTTGGTACGGTCACATCACCTGCTCGTGGGTACAGACTGCTAACAGATTTTGGTACGGAAATAAATACTTGAGCTCCTGTTTAATAGTTTGTGATGTAGCATGTAAGATAACAGCTTCTCTCTGAGCTCTCGTTCAACTCGTCCTATACGCTTAAAATCCACCCAGGATTCCCCTGCAAATCCCTTCGATTTTAGATGCCATGGCGGCTTGCTTGTGCAGGAGTAGTAATACATTTAGTGCTAATATATTCAATCTTCGATATCTATTATACATCCCCTATAGTAACCGGTGTACCAGCTCACGAAATCACTACTCAACAAGCTCCAGCTAAACGATTGGTGGTGATCACTGCAGGTGTCTTGTGTTTTTCATTCGCTTCTCAACAAGCAATTTCTTTGTTAAATTTAGATGGATTGCGCTTGGATGCATTTTCAAAGAATCCGGACAAGTCACCGTTCTTGCATTCGATAATTAGAGAGCGCAAGGTTTGATTTTCTTTTTTTTAGAATGAAGTCCTACTCTAACATTGAGCAAGGAAACAGTCGTAAAATGTCCCTCGAGCAATTTCACTGGCTTTCCTTGCCACTTATGAAATGTGAAGGGTTTGTAGCCCAACTCCATTCCGCTATCTCGGAAATTTCCTTTTTTTCTCATGCTTGGTTTAATCTAAACAAAAAAGTCAGTAATTCTAACCTAGGCATGAAAAAAAGTACTTTACGTGATGGATATGAACATACATAAGACTACTTGGGGTAAAATGTATTTGGGGGAGGCACCCAGTTGCGCTCTTATTTCTCGAGGTAAATAACTACATCCTAAGACCCCTAAGACCTAGACGTTGGTCTTAGAGGATCTATCACATGTAAGCTTAAGTTACTAGGAGAAAAAGGAACATAGAGCTTCTAGAAATAAAACCGAAGTTGAGCGCTCCCCTTCCCCATCCCCCCAACTACATTTTCCCCTATTAATTGTCGTTCGGGTGCACTTAGATTTTTTTTTGTGCGCACCGAAATGTTCCATCTATGGTCAACACTTTCCTTAATGTTTTTCTGTTTATATCCAATAACAAAAATAGGCGTTTACTCTTCAAGTGATCAAAATAGAGTGGTATAAGGCTTTAATATCGCTATAGAGTTTAGCTGTAAAAAGATCAGAATGTCAGGGCATTCATGTTATCTTTTCTCTAGCTTTTTTTTTCTAAACTGAGCAGAGGTCACCATTGTTATCATCAGAACTTTCGGCGTTTAATCAACTACATCATCATCTATGCATTAATGAACAGAACTCTTTTCGTTTGTGAACATTTGTGTTTTTTAAGGGAATGTCCGGTACTTCGCGAACTCATGTTCCTACTGAATCTCGACCCGGCCATGTTGCTATATTTGCTGGATTCACAGAGGACGTCAGCGCTGTAGCTCGAGGATGGAAGCACAATCCTGTCCCTTTTGATAGTGTATTCAACAGGTGCTGAATTTCTTATAATGTCTATCCTGTCAAAAAAAAAAGAATAGGGAATTTAATCACTTATTAAGTGCCCAATGGGAAATCTTTCAACAATGTTTAATTCCGTTGTTTTCAGGTCGAAGCAAGCATTTATGTGGGGTAGTCCAGACATCGTAAAACTCTTCGACAGCTCACCACAAGTCCATTTGTTCATGTACGACGAAAATGACGAAGATTTTGCTTCTAATGATGCTTACAAACTAGATGATTGGGTGTTTGATCATGTCGAAGTTAGAATTGTTTCCTTGATTTTTACAAATACTTACGAAGCTAATTTTATAAAAGTCTTTTTCTTCAGGCCTTTTTCGACGAGGCGAAGAATAATTCAGAATTATCACAGAATATATCTGCAGATAGGAGCGTATTTTTCCTACATTTACTTGGATTGGATACGAATGGTCATGGGAACAAACCATACTCAAAGGAATACACAGATAACATTGCAGGTTTATTCACAGCATCGTTCTGTTTTCGCTTGATTATCTCGTTTTCGATCCTAACGTTGTTGTTTCTCTCAGTGGTGGATCGTGGAATAGAGCGTATGCATCGTGTATTTGAAGAATTCTTCAATGATCAATCTACTGCATGGATTTTCACAGCTGATCACGGAATGACGGATTGGGGTTCACATGGTGCTGGAAGCGACGAGGAGGTGTTTACGTTTCTGACAGCATTCCAAAAGTCTAAAACCTTCAACGCATGGAATTTCTTTTATATCGTATTCGTATTTATATGTAGAGGTCTTCTCCTCCTGTTTTGACGATGACATTATATCATACCCACGTTTAGGTGCTAACGCCGTTTGTTGCCTGGGGAGCGGGAATCCAAAAAGGAGGTGCAAGGTCTACTATTGCACAGGTGTGTAGATCCATAGATTTTGAGTTGTTTTATTCAACACATGCCTTGGACACATCAGTCTCTTTTCTTCTCATCACTATTAGTCAACTGGTATATGAGTTTTTCTATCCAAATTCTTCGAAATTTTGGTTCGACTACTCCGAAAACGCTTCACAGCTTCGCACCTGACAGCACTGTTCTCCTTTTCGATTCTCTCCTTTATTAGGGGATCAACTGGATTTTTTTAGGTAGACCTTACACCGCTGTGTGCGTCACTAATAGGCATTCCTGTCCCAGTGAATTCGATGGGAGTTCTACCTCTTCAGATACTCGATGTCACACCGAAATATCTTTTCAAAAGCGCTTTCTCAAATTTTCTTCAGGTATTCTGATTCACGAAGAGTATTCAGCTTTACACAATTACCCATGAAATTTCTTATCTACTCACTTACGGTTTTCAAGCTCAAGGAACAATTTATGGCTCTAAGAGCTGAAAAAGCAAAGCGTCTGTGGTTCTCAGATTTCGATCATTTTGGCTTGCGAGCACTTGAAGCTCTCGAAAAAGAACTAGTGAGATTAGCTAGGCTACGGTAAGGGCTATTTTCTTGTCCGATTTTCTTTTAGAATTATTAAGTTGGTTTAGACGATTTGCTGCTGCTTCCGCATTGTTCGTTGAGAATGCCGGATCAATTAAAAGGGCAATATTCCATTATCATCGTTACGATCGCAGTTTCCTTGGTGGAGGAATTAGTTGTTGCTTCATAGCTTGGATAACGCTCGTGTGGTGCTATCTCACAAGGTCTGTGGAACCTCTTGCCTATGTTTTCTTATCTGTGCATTTTTTGTAATCCACTCTTTTAAGGGATCGCTCCGTTTCCTTGTTTGCGAGACAAACGCTGACTCCTAATCGCTTTTTTCTTGGTTCAATTCTTTTCACTCTGATATTCTGTTTATACTGCAAATTACCGTTGTCCAACTTCATATATTTGTTGCTACCTGTTTATCTGTTTTCGATAATAGAAAATGTTCTTAATGTAACTCATGAAGCGTACGCGTTTATCCGCAATTCTATTGCAAACTACGCAACCACTTCATTTGCATTCCTGCTAGGACCCTTCCTAGCATTTGTTGGGACAAGTGAGTTTTAGCTTAATCAGGGCAAGAAAATAGAATATCTGTACTAGTTGCATCTTCCATTGAGGATGAAATGATTTTCTAGTTTTTTTTAATATTTAATTAATTAATTAAAATTAAAATTTGCAAACAAATTGAATTGAAACGCATATGGAAATTTTCTGGGAATCATGATATTCTCTCAGTTTATTTAACAATATAATGAGATATTACGTAATTCAGTGTTCATTTGTGATTGTCACGGTTACATGCTTAGTTTGCAGGTGTGCTCCTTTTCATTTTCGTCATTGTTTTCATTGACCGTCGATTCCTTGCCGCCATATTCCTGATGTTGGCATTTTTACCAAGTCTTTATGAGTCGAAAGTAACGCACGAGTGGTAAGTGTCATTTTTATTTTAACAGGATATTCTTAAGATAGTAAACTATATTCTGTAACTGTCTTGTTCCGAATTTTTGTAGGTTTTTGAGCGTTGTTCTTCTTTACAGGTCACGTATCTGGCGTATATGCTGTGTTCTTCTTTCCCCTTTCCCGTTTTTTCCCAACGTTGGAAAGTTCGAAATGCACTGGCTGTGTGTACTGGCACCAGCACTTTTTGCGCTTTCGCTTAGGTACCTTGGAAGGCACCCAATGTTAGTGAAGAAACACGAAGATTTATACAAATTATCAGGGATGCTGTTCATTACCGCAGGACTGATATTAATCTCGAGCTACTTCTTCCAAAAGGTTCGCTTACTTCCTTTGCATTTAACATATTTTACACCATCATTCTACTGATTAGTAACTATATCTAAAAAAATCTTCATTAGACCTTCTAAAGGCAGCGAACGCATCACGAAATTGACCAGGGGGAACTGTAGGGTTCAGATTGTAGATTACAGAAACGAGTGTAACCCCGCTCAATTTCTCCTAATCGTCGTAAATAACGGTTTGAGAACGGTGTACGTTAGAACACGTTTCCTTCTCCACGCTATATTCCCCTCAGCAGTGCAAAAGGGTGGTATCTGGTTTCATTGGAAAAAAGGCCGTCTTCTAGTTTTGTTTGTTTGAAACTGTTTTTAAAACCTAGCTCGTGGACTTGACCTCCAATTTTCTTTTTTTGGGAGGTAAAACTAAGAAATTAAACACCAACGGTTACAATGTTTCTTTCTGTAACTAATGCAACATTCCATAAACGTTTTTTTACGGTTGTAATGTCATTTTTGTGTGACAACTGAAGTCTGTTGGACAAATGTTTTGGTCCTTGTTTTGATTTCTACAGTGATTCGTTCTGAAGAGGGTAAAAGTAAACTGTTTCTTTTTTTCAGCCACCCGCTGTTCTGCGTTTAGTTTCTTGGTGCTCGTTACCCCTTTCACTTATACTTCCATTGTTCTCGCCGCTCACTATAGTTGACAAGAGCATTTGGTACATAAGTAAGTGATTGTTAGTATATTTAGGACGTATCAAAATGATAAATGCTAGTATTTCTCAGGTTCACTTTTTCTACCATTTTCCCTACTGTCCATAGCATATGAATCGATTTTCACTCTGTGTTTTCTGCCGCTACTCTTCTTGTTTCTTCGCTTTGAGTTCGGTCACCTCTCTGATGTGGAATTTCTACATCTTAGAACCGACCAATCAGTGGATGGAGGTAAGAACAGTAAACATTTATAGCACTCCATAAGCTTATAATACCCGATTCAGTTTGCGTATCAAAATCAACGAGAGTCAGTGGAGCAGAAGTGAGAAGAGCTGTAACTTGTGTCTGTTTCGTGCTGGCATCCCTTTTTGGAACTGGAAATTTTGCGTCGTTGAACTCATTTAATCCATCAACTCTTGGCAGATTCATATCAGTATTCAGGTGTGGCGTTGGGACCGAAAATTTCTATTCACTAATTTATTTGTGCTGCTGATAACTGTTTCTTTCAGCCCTTTTACAATGGCTGCCTTGTTAGTTTTGAAGCTGTTTATACCACTTTTAATGGTTTCGTTGTTGTTCTCAGCAGTTCTTCGATTCGACAGAGAAGCAATTCAACGACTATCATGTCTAGTGCTTATTATTACGGATCTCATGGCTATGGTTAGTTTTTTGTTCCTTCCCTTCTGTTTTTCTTCTTTGCAAATAAGTTGTATATTGCAAGTTTCTGGAAACAACTTATCAAACATCTCATAACAGAATACGAATGAAATGATATGAATGATTTAAGGCCAGAAATGTAAAAGGAAAAAGAATTTAGAACTAGTTTACTTACATCACTGTAAGTGTTTGGAAGTTAAGCTGAACTAAAAAAACTCAAGTGTTTCTGATTAATTTTTCTATTATTAGTGCTTTTTCCATCAACTCAAGGACGACGGCAGTTGGTTGGACATCGGCTTAAGCATATCTCAATATTTGATTTCGATGTGTATGTCTGTTGGTGTATTACTGTTATTGCTTTGTGCTAGTCATCTAATGACAACCTCCTTATCCTGGCATAGTATCCAGAATTTTAGAAATGGGTTAACGCTGAAAAGCAAAGAAAACGAGTGCTTGCTTTAAATTCAGTTCGCTTCTTTCATATTTCTAGTCTTTGCCCATAATGCCTTTCTGTACTGCCTTTTTTGTGATATCTGAATCGTTCATTGCTTTTAAAAATACTGCAGTTATTCAAATATTGGCTGGTACATTCAATAAATAAATATTCATCCGTTATAGCTACTCAAATGGAGTCAAAATAAAGCATTGATCAGGTGATTTCAAGTGAAATAACTGAGTAACTGCAGGTGGAAGCACTTTTTTTGTGAAAGAATTGCTTAGAGACGACTTCTGTCAGAGAACACACGAATAATAGCTCCAAGTCCGAAGCGAGCCACTAGCTTAAACATTAGTTATTTCAATGCTTGTAAGAGAAGAAAAGAATGAACGAAAAGCCAAATCTTACCAAGGAGTGCCATGTAAGTAATGTTTGACAAAGTGCATTTTCTGGTGTTATTTCCATGGCTTTGTAAACATATTTCATAAGAATATCGCCTTCGTCATTGGAAAGCCTCTAAAGAAGGGCGCAGTAAGCGTGAAAATTAATCTTTTACCAAAGTTAGTTACCTTCACTACAGCTTCAATTTCACTGGATTTGAAGGATCCAAGTACTTTAGCTACAAGCATTGTCGCCTTGTCCTTGACAGCCTAAACCAGTAACATAAAGCTGCAGTTGAAAAAAAAAAGATTTGTAACAATGCAATGTTTTAGTTCGAACATCTTAAATTTACAACCTTTGTATGGCCAAGTGGTTTCTGCTATAAACTAAAATTACTAGCTCTTCGATGGATAACGGCATTTCCAACGCTATTAACACAATTATATATTTCCATGAACAAAGATTATGGCCGAGTCATGACTACAAAATAAATTTCAAGGATGAAATTGAAAAAAAAAACTACCCACTGGGCTCCACTGTAAACAGTGGCAAAATGAGATGCAAAAAAAAGATGCCTGTGTGTGAACTAGGTTCAGAAAGCATGTGGTGATGAAAATTACAATATAAACTTTTTTCTATTTACATAATCGTGTCTTGTATGACAACATAATAACAAAAATGTTTAAAGCTAACGCAAGAAGAACAATTTAAAATAAAGTGAATAAATAAATAAATGGCGAGGTACATGCGAGGATCAAATATGGTGTGTATTTTCTAAAATATTGCGAAAAAAATGCATAGTGAATCGCGAATTTTCAGGAAAAAATAGTGCTGCTTCTGCATCCTACAAAATTTGATATATCGAAAATAACTAATTCTCAAGCAACCAAAATATTCCTTTTCGTGATCATGAATATCGTCTCATCACTTCTCAGAAAAGAATACATAAATAAAGGACGAACCAGTAACGCTTGATATAAGAATGTCTAGAGATGAAACCAGACACACAAACCTGATTTTTACATTTCAGTGGTGGATTTAAAAGTGCTGCATGGAGAGCATCTTCAAACCGATTAGTTTGAAGAAAAGATGTAACACTACGCTCATCGGGTCCGAGTCCAGGAGTTTCACCTGCTAGAAATCGATGTTTTAGCTCAAAGAAGCGAAGAAATCAAAGAGTGCACATGAAACACACATGGAGTTGTAAAGAAAAAAGTAAATGTAATTGGAGACAATGAAAAGAAATAACTGACCATCCTCATTTTCATCGTAGTTCTCCGGATCATATGCGTCAACATCAATCTTTCGATAGCTAGTATTTTCCATATTTTTCGCCATTTTTATTGACTAGGATAAAGTGAATTCACACAGAAACGTTGTCTTGAATCAAAATAAAAGGTGATGAATAATTTATGACATCATACGAGAGGCGGAGAAACACCGATACGGTGGCGCGATATCCACAAGAGTTGATTCGAGCACTTCAACACACTTTTCAGTATTTCGAGCAATGCTTCTTCTATATATGGAAATAATGAGTTATGTGATGTATCTCAGGAGCTCCGTGGCACTTGTTTGTCTCCTGCTTCCTTATTCGACAGTTGCGGATAAAGTTTCGAAATTTATAAGAAAAAAGGCGATGTTATTTGCCGCCACAGTACATCCACCAATGTCCACCAACTCTCAATTCTAGTAGAAGTATGTTTAGTACCTCGAGATCTTCGAGTAAAATGAAGAGGATAGGAAGAACCACAAAAGAAGTTAAAAAAATAGAAGAAAAAATGAGTGGAGTTGGGCCAACCCTCTTGCTTATTGAACGTGCCTCTTTATTTTTCTCCTGAGGCGGTCACACTTTTTTTAAAGTAGGTAGTTTTCAGTGGGCGCGCGCACCATAATCGATTCTTTACAGATATTACGAAAAGAAGAAGCCTATTGTTGTGTATGTGTAAATTCAGTTATTCGTACAGTACTTAAGAAGCTCTAGCACGTTTTGTTTCGATAGAAACTGCCTCAGCTTAGCAGTATAACGTACGGCAGGTTTTCTTGGTGGAGAATAAAGGTTTCTTGCTTCTAGGAAGCAATTTGGGGCAAATTTTTTACATTTGGAATTTTGATGGTGTCACACTCGATAAGTTTTGAAGTCCTACTTCATCTGCTATCCAAAATTATCTCCACCTTTGCAATATTTTCTGGAGTATAACGTGCCCGCGGCCTCTCCTCATTTTCTTCTCTCGATACCTTATAGTAACAAAACACTCGTGTTTTCTATAGTGCACTCATCCCGAAGGTCTTTTATCCTAGAGTCGGGTCAAAAGGACCTGAATCTCGGTGCATTTGCATGAGCATCTGCGGTCGAAGCGGCACGGTTGAGCTAGCGGTCGGGTTCGAGGTGGGACCATCGTGAAATGCAGCTGTTAGTGGTGTTAGCAAGGGTCTCTCCTCTTGACCGCTGCGCTCCACCGCACCGCTTCGACCGCGGTTGCTTACGTAATTGCTCAGAACTTCAGTCGTTTACTAGCTTCGCCGTGTTGTTGGTCAAAACTAAACTGTGCAAAATGACCGTGAAGCAACCACTGACTTTTTTCACATATAGCACTCTGGAAAGGTCCAAAGATAATAGAGGTACTAGGCGATTGAATTGCCTGACAAAATAGTACCCCCCAGCCACATTTAGAACCACTTTTTTTGTTTTGGTGTATCAGGATAATGGCAAGTTTTCTGGTCAGACGAGAGATTTAGCCTAGTTTTTACATGTGTGTATTTATGTTTAGAAAAACAAACATAACAATAAGGAGAGTGAACACAACGAAAGGATAAGATATGACCACTCAAAACAGATGGGAGTAGGAAAAAAGAGAACGATGGAAAAAGAGGGAATGAAAGCAGTAATTAAAGGAATCTTTTCGCTGAGCTTTCTATGGTTTGTTTCAGGAAATGTTTCGAGGATGACTAATTAAGTTCGCTGTGGTCAGGATTCTCTCCTCAGCGACGTGGGAGAACGGCTAATCCATCCGGTTAAACTCGATCTCCACTAATCCCCTAATTAGAGAAAAAGGAAAATAGTACTCAGAACTTGTTTAAGAACTAAAGTGAAATCAAAGGAAAAAAAATTAGTACGAGAGGAATGAACAAACATTTAAATGAAAAGAGAGGGAATTACACGCAGGCAAATTCTGAGATTTCGGGAGCACAGAATGCGTGTATGATTCGGATTATAATATTCGCTTTATGTATATGATAAAAAGAAAAAAAGCAAGGATGAATTACAGAGCAATCGGATGGCGTGGCTGCGCAGTTGAATCGACTGCACATCACACATTGGTTTCATATTCCACGGTCCAACTTCAGTCATTCACCTTTAACCGTCTTTCGCTCTCGAATTGACGGTGTTACACTGCACCTGCATTACCTACTTTTTGTAAGTTTATCAACCAACGAAAACTTGTCCCTTTTTTCTACAGATTGGATTTGGTTCAAAACAACATAAAGCTTGACGCGTACGCGCTCGAAGCGGCACGGTTGAGCCTGAGGGGACCCTCAGCAACACCAATCATCGCTGCAATTCGTGATGGTCCCACCTCGACCGCAACCGTTAACTCCACTGCGCCGCTTCGACCACAGCCGCTTGTGCAATTGCACTGAGACCGGCTTCACTCGTCGTTTTCACTCGCTTTCTTTTACATACACAACCACACAAAGTCTATTTGTTTTGGGAACACGGGATGCTGCAAAAACAGTCTCTTATAAAAAAAAAGCGAGTTCGGTCTTTGGAAGTAGAATGTAGAGTGGCAAAAAAACACCGTAGGAGAGAAAAATCAATTCGCGCTGCGATTTACGGTGCTTCCTTCTGAGTGCACGTTTCACTAGTTCGTTTGATGGAACTTTAATTGCTGCTGTCACAATTCCCTAGCTTTATTTTGCTTCCACAACAACTTCGTTCATAAGTGTTGCATATTAACTCGGTGCCTCTTCGTATGCACTGTATTATCACAGGTGGTGGGAGAATCCAATATTGAAAGATCAGTGTATATGGTCTGGTCAAAACGACCTGAAGCTAGGTGCAATTCCGCAAACAGCTGCGCTTGAACACACGCAGTTGGCTGGGACTCTCGTTTGTTTCATTCGTACTGGAGAAACAGGTAGAGGTCCCGCCTCGATAGCAAACGCCTGCTCCTCCGAGCGCAGCCGCTCATATAATTGGCATCAGGTCGTTTTCACTCCACTGTGAAATATGTTAATTAAATAAAACACAAAACAAAAACAGTGCAGTAACACAAACATCACCAAATGTGAATGAATACATGTCGAGTTTATTAAGCAGTAGCTGAATAATCGAAAACTAGAACAAATCCTTCACCGACGGTTGCCTTATCTCAGCTCATGTAGGGGGCGACGTCGGGTGTTCTTTTCGTATGAACTATTCATGCAGCTTATCAGAATAACGGCTATGAGATGTCCAGAAGAAGGTGAAGCATGCTGAACACTCTTACTTTAAGTGGTGCTCTACTAGACTCACTATCTTATGATTAAAATACTCACAATTCTATCAACTCATTTCCGCACAGAGAAATGTGTGGAGAAGTTTACAGCCATTCGTTTTAATTAATCAATCCGCGTTCCATACACGAAAACTTCTAGAAGACTTTCAGTAAGAAATAAGTACTTCTAAAAATCTTTGTGTTACGTATAACATCAGAACAATTTGATCCCTCTGCTTTCTACTTTACTGCTTCTTTCCTAGTCCTGGAAATGACTTTTTAGTAATTCGTCGATGCAAGGCTGTCGTCTTACACTAACTTTATGCTTTTCAAAGTGCCACTTGCTGTGGAATAATTTGCACTGCATTGCGATGCATTCCCCATCCATCAAAATATGTTTATTTCATTCTCATAACCATCTACACCGTTACATATAATGAAAGACATGCTATCGCAGATAAAGTAACAGTGGACTAAGATTCGTTAATCTCGAAACAAGAACTTATTTGAACATCGTAAGAACTAATCAGTAACTGCCACTTAACTGAACAACTGTCTCGATATTCAGTCAGTAATGATTTACAACTCAGGAGTTTTGGTATGAATGTAACGGAGTGATCCCAAATTGCTGTTGTAATGATGATATAGTCTCCTCGAAGTGATTTTCCCAATCGATCGCCAGAAAGAATCGTGCGTTAGTCGCTTGCTCTACAATCCAAGGGAGATTACGAGTGAGGAACTGGTGGCGATGCCTGAAACAGCAATTCTGGCATACCATGTCTACACACACTCGAGTTTGAAAAAGCTCTTTTCATCTGAAACTTAGAATAAATCCTTCAATGAGAAGCTGCCAACACATTTGCAGTGGACGTAAAAGTTCTGCTCAAAATGATGATGTTATGTAAGACGATTTTCTAAAAAGATGATCACCAATGCTACAGCTTCGTAAAGTGATTGAAAATCCGAATACATCTTGTCTTAAATCTTTGTCCTCAACTTATTTCTAATTAACTGACTGAATCAATATTAATCAACTCGTTTGATCAACCTGATTTATCCTCACAATTTCGTTCCTTGTAATTTAGGAAGTTCTTCTCCCTCTCGAAATACCAGGAAATACTATGCTAATTTCGACATTCCGAAATAATAATGGAAATTTTGTGTAACCAAAAGCTCACTTTTTACGGAGTCTTGCCGCACCGAATATACCAGCAGTCACACACATTGGGAGCCCAAACTGGATCCCTTCGAAGTACTTCACAGTAACCTGTAAATTTCCATGTGCAAATCAGTAGAAGCAACAAAACATTAGGTTTGATTAAACAAGGTAGGCATAATACGTATTCGATGCTGATAGTATTCACATATTTAAAGGCATCACCCCACGAATCTGAGGTGGTACGGATTCAAGGTGGAGTATTCGTATACCGGATAGTAGATTATGGAGAGGGGTGTGATTCCGTCCATTTCTTCCTAATTCCCGTAAAAACGGCCCGCACTGGGCTGGGGGCTGCAATCGAACTTCTTGTGGAAAATAGTGCGCCGAAACGCTCGAAGCCGTATCTTCCGGGCCGTTTTCTACGGCAATTAGGAAGAAATGAACGGAATCACCCTCCTCCCCACAATCACAACCCCGTATACGAAACGTACCATTCCAGATTCGTGGGGTGATGCCCTTGAGAAGCAGTCCTATTTTCCTTCTCTAACAGAGCGTTCGGAAAGTTTGTCGTGTAAACGAAGCGAGTGAAAGAAAAGAATTCAGGGTTGTGGGTACGGTTGTTTTCCATTCTGTGTGAAATGATTTTAAAAAACTTCTAATGCCTACATTTCCCGTCAGCAAACCACTGACTAACTCCCTATCAGCTGTTGGGACTGGATTCCCGTTCATCTATTCCTTCACCAGACCTGCTCTACCAAACATCGGCAGATCATATCTACAGATATTTCAAAACAGAACTTCAAAAGTGATTAGTAGTTTAGGGTCTCAATACTAGAATGCAGGGAGAACGCAGTTTAGTACCTAATGCCAGGGAAATACTTGAAACAAAATATGATTTAAATAAGGAAACATTAACTCATATAGAAAATGGCAACGAATTTTTTTTTACCTCGCCCAGCATATTGGTTGGCATTTGTAGGAGAACGTGGTTGAAGTCGTGTGTTTCACGATAACGTTGCATCACATAGAGGTGCTCTTCATTTTGAACAAATCTTACTGGAGGTCTAGCGTCTGGAGATGTATTTAACCCAATTAAGAACCTAAATGTCAATTAAACGTTTCAGGTGCACGAAAAAAAAAAACAAATCGAGCTACACGTTAAAATTTGCTCACTTGGAGTACTCCTTTCCGAGGGTGTTCTCAGGTAACGACTCAAGATATTTACGATTTACAGTTACGTTGGTAACTCTTGGACGTTCTTTGAGAAGACGAGCGCCCGAAATATCACTTGCCATTCGCTGTCTACAATAAATTCAATAAAGTTCAATAGATTACTTCTTCGCATAAACTGACCGGATTTTCTCAAGAACAGGCTCAGGCGCCGTGGCTTCGCCCATTGCCGCTACCATATCTCCTCGACGTGGATCTGAGATAGCCATAGCCGCTGAGCCTAACCCAAGCAATATACGTGAACCGAGCGACAGCGGTACATGACCAGGATAAAGGCTAGTCATTCTTGATCTGAAAAGGAAGACGATATTTTAAACGTTACTAAATCTTTTCTAACGTTACTAAGTTACTAAATGTCACAGTTCACTTTTTAGAAATACTCAGTGAATATTTTCAATTTTCATTCTTGAATATTTCCAGTCAGTAAGTATTTTTGTAAGAAAAATGAAACAAACGTTTTCTTGAGCAGTAGCGTCTGCTTCTATACTTATGCCTTTCTTAACAGGAATTCCCCGCTGCTGAAGGATCTCTTCGATATTTTTGCCCTGAAAACGGAGGTATTGGAATTTTAAAGGAGTGAGAGTTTGTGAACACTGATGACTGCGAAAACAGAATAATTACCTTAAAGTCGTGGAACCAACCAAGATTATCCGCGATGATGTGGTGATTGTTACACTGATCACAGGTTATAATAACCACACCTTTTTCGTAGGAGTTCCGTGAAAACGTTTTAGGACCCTAAATTATAACTAGGTGCAATTTTTTTAAAAGAACAACTATGTGAAGCACACATTCATTGATTTTCTTGTCAAAAAAAAAAACCAATAAGAGAAAAGTCGTAGAAACGAGTCTACATATCAGACAACGGATTACGGATGCCACTTATTTGCTGGTGTGAAATTAGAGACGTGAACTAAGCACTCTTTCGGGACCCGATAGAAAGTATGTACCAAAAACGTGAAAATCAGGAGAAAAATGTAGAGAGGAGAAGGGTGTGGTGCACTGAGTGGATTATTTCTCGACACTCTAACTTACTTTTTTTCTCTTAGTAACTTTAACTTACATGTCAGAGATCCTCTAAGACTAACCCTCAGTCCCTAGGGTCCTCGACTGATTTAATTATTTACAACGAGAAATAAGGGAGCCACTGACTTCCACTCATTTCGCTTCAACTTTTGGGGATAAATCCACATATAGATTCACACAAAGACTGACCTGACGACTACCGCACACTCCGCAGGTGTACTGTATTGAAAGTCGTGGTTCTGTCTGACCGATAGGAATAGGCTCACCAGATGAAAGAGCTTTTCGCGTGACACTATTCAAATAGGAAGATACCAAAATCCGTCCAGTTCTCAATGGATACAGCACCAAAGAACGGAACATTTGCAACGCAACGACATTGCGTGCGAAACTTCAGGATCTACCGTACACACGCTGACGTCAGAAAAGTCGGCCACGGCTACTGCACAATGCACGACAGCTTTGACGTTTCTGGTCATTGGATTGGAGTACTTTTTTTGTTCTTTTGAGTTCCGCTCTCTACTTCAACATCTGAAATTAAATTCTATAGGAGGAAGAAGTGAGGTTTTGGCAATTCCCGCTATTAAGGGTCCCACCTTGATGCAACCGCGCTGCTTCGTCCGCGGCCGCCTACGCAACTACACCAGGTTTCATGTTGTTTTAATCCGACCGTAATTCGGTATTCGCATGATCGTTTGGTAGTGCTTACGGTAACTTTCAGAAAGATTATTCTTACTTGGGAATGAGTCACAGCCTTTTATGATCGCTCTGAACCCTTCCAACTCATTTTCTGAAAACTCCAATGGATGTGGTGAGTTTGCAATAGAAATAATCAGTTAAATTCACAAATATACTAGGCTTGAGAATTCTCACTTTAGTCGGTGGTGATCCCTGTGAAAAATGGCGTTCCATTTATAAACGAATGCTTGGAAGCTTTGTTGAAACAAACTTTCTGTGGGAACTGGGAGGTAATGCTTTTTGTTAGCTCCTAATAGGCAGTTATTTCTTTATTGCTTTTTAGATTTGCTAGTACCTGGTGTATTACATAACGAGACGTTTATAGACTCCCTCTCATAGATCTGTGTCTACGATGATGGCAGCACGGATTCGACAGTTGCTTGTGTGCAAAATTTCATACCAAAATTCCGATCACGAGGCATTGACCTACGAATCAGTAGCGGCGTTGAATCTGGAGGTATTGTTTGAAAAGAAACTTACTTTTGGCATCAAATTACTTGGTAACTTCGTTTAGGAGTGGGTTTCGCGAAGAATCAAGCAGTTAGGATTTCTTGTGGTCGTTTCATATGCTTTTGTGACGCAGACGACGTGCCGCAGCCAACTCGACTTCAGGAACAGTTCGAGATGGCGAATAGTCAGAAAAATGAACTTGTTTTTGTCGGTATGTTCAGTTGTGTGGGTGGTTAGTTTTATGAACTCTAATTAGATCAAATCGTGCTTTTTTGGAACATGTGCAACTTTTTCCATTCAATTTTCCCCTGTTTACAATATATTGGGTAGTAATTTGCTTGCGACGCGCTCCGCTTAGCGTTGGCCATGTCAACCGCTATCGATCTATGGCCATAACTTGTTGCTTGTTTCACCAATTGTAGCGAAAAATTCCCCAGCACGATCACTGTGAAGTGCATGCACTTCGTAATAGTATATAAAGGTCAACAATACTGCTGTGGAAGATGTTAATCAGGAAGGGGCCAGCATTGACACTTTGCGCTGATTATTTTATGTCGACTCAATGCCTGCTAAATCTGACTAACGTTACTCATAATGTTCATCTTGGGTTCTCACCTACAAATCATTCAAAACCTCTGACCCTGAACATATGTAGTAGGCTCAAAACGACATTAAGCACGGCGCAGTTACTTAAGCGGCTGCGATCGAGGCGCCGCGGTATTGGTTGGTATTGAGGTGGGACCGTTGCGAAATACAGCGATGAATGACGTCAGCAAAGGTCCCTCCTACATTCTAACCGCTGCTCTCCACCGCACCGCTTCGAGTACAGTCGCTTACGCACGTGCACCGGGCTTCATGTCGTTTCTGCCCTACTATCCATCCCTTAGATTTCTACAGTCCACCTGAGGTCGTCGCACTACGACCATTTCGCAGTTGGCTGCGACACGCTCCGCTTAGCGTTGACCATGTCAACTGCTATCGATCTGCGGCCATCACTACTGATAGTAGTGCGAAGACCAAAAGGACAAAAAAGTTATGGTGACCACTGCAATTGCCGCACATTCTGGTGCCCTGGAATGACACCGATTAACACTAACCATAGTGATCCGTTCGAAACAACAAACTAGTGTCACGTAATAATTTTATTTTCGATTTTATGTTCTAGGATGTCCGCTTCGCATCTTGTGAAGGATATTTCCGAATTCCTCTCTCAAGCTTTGCGTCCATATCTTTCGTTTTCAAATTGTGCAGCTAAATTTCACATACGAGAAACGATTAATCTTCTTTTTCTCTCAGGGAGCAATTTTCAAAGAATTCCGAAGAACTCGACTGTGCGCTATTCAAAGTGGGCTACTAGCTTAAAGGATGAGCAATTGACGCTACAGGTATTCTATTCATCTTATAATTCCTTCGTTTTCCCTAACTACTCTCTATTCAGGTTTATACGTCACATGGCCCAACGCTTATAGCACCGACATGGTTCATTTCTCGCGAGCTCTTTGCAAAATTGGGTGGTTTCAAAGATGAAATTCGCACCGGTTTCCCTGAAGATCTAGATTTTTTCTATCGTGCTTTGGATCTCAAAGACATTTCTTTCTGTAAAGTATGCGCTGCTTATTCATTTTTTTTTAGCTTTTACTTATTACGATCCATTACGTAATATAATAATTTCTGACACTTTCCTCGTTTACGCGTCTTTCATAATACCCTGCACTTTTATCATGAATTATTATTTTCTATGCGCAGGTTGACAAAGAACTGGTGATATACCGCTACCACTCCGGCTGCGCATCCCTTGGAGTTTCTGAAGATGCAATCTGGACAATGCGTATTGATCGATTCTGTCATCGCATGCTACCCATGTGGAAAACATTCACGATATGGAATGCTGGCAAACAAGGGAAGCGTTTTTTTAGGTACGTTAGGAGGTCTTAGAGACATGCCGTAGCGCACTTCTTATAATCTGCAGGTCATTATCGGATAAGGACAGAGGTCGTGTTGTGTCCTTCTGTGATGTTGATGAAAAAAAGATCCGACGTGGATGGTTTGAAGACTACGACGAGGCTACTCGTACAGTTCGGAGGAAGTTACCAATTATTCATGTTAAGTGGGTTTTCTTAGCGAGCTGCTTTGTTCTCATTTTTGTAGCCGTTGAATTTGTGTGGGATAGCCCTTTTTGACGTTTTCATCATAAGCGGAGACCTATCTTTAAAATAGGCTGTCAGGAGACATTCTTTCATAGGGAATTCATAGTAGGGTCAGGACGACATGAAGTACGGTGCAATTGCATACACAATTGCTCTCGAAGCGGCGTGGTGGTGATAGCGGTTGGAATCGAGGTGGAACTATCTCGAACCGCAGCAATGAAAGGTGGTAGCAGGGGTCCTCCCTCAATCCTGACCGCTATGCTCCATCGCACCACTTCAAAAGCAGCCGCTTATGCAACTGCACCGTGTTTCATGTAGTTTTGACCCTACTGTATGTTTTTTTAGTTTCGTTTGTTGACTGACAGTCGCTACGCTAACGTATGTTCTCTTGTAGATTGCATTGAGGAACTCTTCTCTAATGTTCTTTGGTTTCTCGCATATAGGCTACTTTTCATACATGCTGTGTTCTCCCTCATATCTCTTACTTTTCTTAGCATTTTATAGTTTTATAGAAAATACCACATTCAGTGTGTCACTTCAAGCACTGAATGAAGCTTATTTTCTAGTACTAGTCAGGTTTATCTTATTATATATCTTTTTATCTCAGTACCACTGCCGATCCCACAAACACTGTCATAGCTTAATTTTTGTGCAGTTAGAAACATCATTCGCTTAAACACGTCGGCCTTGACCCGCAAATTTTGTCAGTAGTGTCAGAAGTCCTGCTAGATTTTGCATACATATTCATTCAAAATGAAAATATAGTTGGGTCAAAACGAGCTGAAGCTCGGCGCAGTGCGGTGTAGTGTAGCTCGAATCCAGTGGGATCCTTGCTAGCACCACTCATTGCAGTCCGAGTGAAACCAGCGATTGTCTCACATCGACCTCTCCGCTCGCTTTACCGCGTCGCTTCGAGCGCAGGTGCTTACACGGCTGCATCGAGCATAATGTCGTTTTGATCCAACTATAAATTATGGTGATGAAAAACTTCGATACCTCAATCAACTATATTCTTACATTTAAATAGTTTCGCAGAAACAGAAAATATACGACTTGAAAATCTCTGAAACATTCTAGTCGTAGAAGCTTAGCAACGAACCTCTTCAAAGAGCGCGAGCTTTTCTTATAATGATTAGTGTACCGGATTAACGTGCACTTATCTCGTGCGTCTCTAGAAGCTGGAACTGCTGTATTGTGTGACATGCTTTTTTTTGCCGCCACCGCTCTTTGTGTTCACGTGTTTAAGTCTATGATAATAACGTTTTGTTTGTTTACAAGGAGCAGTGACGCAGCGCGCTATCAGCTTCTCCCGCACTGATTTCGTTTTGGAAAGATGCAGTCATTTTTTTGCTCTGCTAGCATCAGGTCCATCTAACTTTTCTCTTTTGGAGTTTGTTTCAAAATTTTTCCTTTCCTCCCACGTCTCGGGCTGTCCGGATCTGCTCGGGTGGTCTGGCCATTTACATCATATATGTCTAAAATCGTTGTTGCTCAGTGTAGCTGTCCTGCAGTTCACTTTTAGAAGAATATTATGCGGAAATACGATTATCAACACTGAATACTATCAGTTGAAGGGCTAATTTGGATATCTCTGTGCTTGAACTTCCTTTTTTTGACTTGACCACTTGATCCACTCATTCTATAACAAGGAGACATTGGTGTATTTCTGTGGAAGTACACTTTGAGAAATACATCTAATTTTACGTTAGTATTACTATTAGTTACAATAGGATTAGTGTTACGTCTTTATTTGTTTTAGTATTTACATCAGCAGTATTATCATATGTTACCTTTGCTAATTTAAAAATATAGTTACTATTCAAATAAGAAAACTGAAGCTTCATTGGCTGATGAAAATATGCAATATAGATATACAATATAGTACAAATGTTAGCCCCTTCTCTTAGTTTTATTTAGTTCCCACATCAAATTGATATAAATAAACCGTAGTATGGACCAACCAAACTGTTTAGGGTCGCTCGTCCACCATTGGTTATCTGTGTGAAATTGGATATGACCGGGGGTGATCTGGAACGTTTAGTAGCGGAATCACAGTGGACGGAGGGACGTGACTATATCCATTTCAGTTGAATGCCATTGCTCTCGTTTTTCTCTACGTCGTGCCTGTTGTGTGATGGCATTTACCAAGCGGTTACATCCATTTCACTAAATCTCTCTAATCCAGTAGGTTTACTTAACGCGAATGCCTTGTGGTTTATTCGGTTTAACTTTGATTAACGTAAACTGTGAGATTGTGGCCTAGTCTATGTACATCCTTTCGAGTGTTCTTGTTTTTGTTGGTGAGTCTTGTATGGTTTTGTTTGTTATTAATTCATGCCTTTCTAGCTGCCCTTTGTTAAAGTAAATTGGTCCTTATACAATTTATAATTGGGTGCATTTGACTTTACTATGTAAACATTGCTGCCTTGCCCATTTGAAATTCGACACCTTTGATTATTTGTAACAGTTTGCACTTTCAGAGCGAGGCCATAGCACGTGAATTGGTCTACTCTCCCTTATTTTCATGAGAAATGGAGAAAGACCATTAAAACTATGAATTTCAGGTTTTAATGTTGTCTTTCATGAACGTCGACAATGGCCTTTTTTCAATTTTGTTGACCAACTTTTTAAAAGGCCATTTTTCTTGTTCGGTCACTTTCTAAAGACATTTTCACGATTGTTCCTTGGGAACTGATTTGTGGCAATACTTCCATCTACTGGTAATTTCTCCGATCTTTTGCCAGACGGTTTGAAAACTATGGTGGATAGACAATAAGTTCATTAAAATCGCTCCAATAACTCTGTCGATCTCCATGAGCTTACCACTGGATAACTGGCTTGTATTTGCGAAGGTGTTTTTGCAATTGAGTATTTGTTTAAGGTACACGTAAACACATCTTTCTTCATAACTCGGTAAACGTTTCGAGATGAGCCACCGTGCGTTGGCTATACGTTACTCTCTATCGCTTTTTTTGTAACTTCTTTCTTTTACTGTAAAATTCTTTTCTATGTGCTGGTATGACCCGCAGTAGCATAGTAGTAGAGAACAGGGAAACAATACCAACACAAACTTGGTGCAGAAGTAGATTTTTAAGACTTTTTTCTGAATATATGTTGAAATCACTCCTGTCCCGTCATCTCTCATGAAAAAATGACGAGGTATCAGTGATGGGGAACTTGTAACCTCTGCATTCCAATTAGGTTTTCAGTTTTTTTAGGCAGTGATTTTGGAAGCAGTGATGCAGAATTCACGAGCGTCGGTTCTATCAGTGTTTCCTCTAATCTGCTGCGCAAAGATGAGAACGCCGGTTTGACTTTGCTCCGCCTATCCTTTTGCGGCTTAGTTTTTGCCAGCTTTATAAAAGACCAGCATCACCGAATGCTTCGTTGCTTTTCTGATCAGTTGTCGTGTTCTGTTCTTTATCTATTCATACTTATAATTTTATCCTGTACTCTTGGAAATGCTCATTGCTGCACTTCAAAAGTTTAGAAACGGCACAAAATTGTGCTATCATAAAAAAAAAGTATTAAGGACCCGATTTCTCCTACAGACCGATTATTGGACATTCAATACGCTGCACGTGGTTGGCAAGAGGAAAAACCTATTTTCTCTTCATCGTCCAAATGTGGTTTTCTGGAAAGGTTTAAGAGGAATCTGGAGCTTTCATAGATACTTTGTCCTCAGCGCTTAACTTTACAACAGAAAACCGGGCAATCGCTCGCTTTTTGATATATCTCCGTGGGCATAACCTAACTGACATTAATAACGATGGGGCTGAAGACATACAGTAATTGCTGAATTCTGTAGTTAACAGTATAGTCGAGTGAAAACGACGTGAAGCACAGTGCAGTCGCGTAAGCGGCTGCGTTCGGAGCGGGACGATGCAACGTAGCGGTTAGGATCGAGGGATTGCCCCTGTTAGCAGTATTCTTCGCTGCAGTTCGTGATGTTCTCACTTCGATTCCGAGTGCTTTCTCCACTGCGTCGCTTGAAGAGCATCCGCTTACGCAACTGCACTGTGCTTCATGTCGTTTTGACCTTAGAGTACATCTCGTCATTAGAATAAAGAAATTGATTTTTATGAAGAAAAAGAACGCATGTAATTCACTCACTCTGTTTCCAGCATTGTGGCTGGTTCCCAACACAAATCTACGCACAAAAGCTTATTTCCTGCCCCTGCTGAACTGGGAACCATGGAAGCGTAAGCGACAGTGGTCTTTTTGCTAATGAGTAAAATAGTTGGCTAAACGTGTTTCCATAGAGTTGCCGCGTCGCACCGCTCCAGCACAATTTCGTGAATGATAGCGGGAAAACGGTAACGCGTTGCGGCAAGCGCGAGCTCATCGCGCGATGAACATGAACTCATCGAATGTGGGCGCGCGACCGCGTGGAGGTGCTCGCATACTTTTTGTCAAGCGCAAGCTCCCGCGCGTCCTTTCGCGATGCCGCACGGCATCAAGCCAGCATTCACTGCGGCTTGCAGTCAAATTACCCGACTGCGTGTGATTTCCCGTCCGGCTCCGCGTATACTGAAAAACTCTGAAAACCATTTCAGAGTTAGTAGAGATGAGGCGTGATTAAAGCTTTTGTTCGAGTATTTTCACGGAAAAACTCGTTCAACCAGGGAAAAATCACGTGCAACCACGAAAAAAAACAGTGAAAAACTCGCGCACGCCATTTTGCGCACACAAACTTTCATCTGCCTCTCTTCGTTGTTTAATCGTGTAAATACGTATTTCTTTTAATAATATGCGTTTAACTAGCGGGTAAACACTGGTTCCCTGGGGTTTTCAGCGCACTACGCTAGGTAAAATTCGGAGTACTTTTCGAAGGTTAAAAATCAATTTCATACCAAAATCATCAAGATAGCACAGAAAGATTAGCAGAAATGATGAATCAGTGTTCGGCTGAGCTTCTTTCAACGAAAAAAAAAAAGAACGAATGAGTGACGTAAAGTTGGTGGGCGTTCTCTGCATGTCGACGACTTTAAACTCTACGTACAGTAGTTCTGCTCAGTTCGTTTCGAAGAGATTCTCATCTACGTAGGCGTTTATCTTTTATTTTAAATTTCAGATATAGTGAAGACTATTATTAGAGTCACATCATTTTGTTAATCTTTTTGGTGTTTTTCGTTTCGCAACGTTATAAAACCAACGGGATCAACGTCTTCACATCCGTTGCGGCAGTGTAACGGTGATTTTACGTTGCTTGCGTAGGAAATGACAATTTATTTACGTCATTAGAGATTTTTTGTGCGAGGTGCACAATATATGAATAAGTGTGTGTGCGTGTATGCGTTCGCATGTTCTTCTCGAGAGGTTGGCTGGTGGCGGACGTGTGCTGGGAGGCCGATATCGATTCGCTGACACTCTCGTCCAGCTCTCGTCTCGGTCCACTCTCTCGGTCCGCCTCAAACTGAATCTACGTCAGGAAATCGCTCCTTCACATCCTTGTAATTGGCGAATTACCGGGATTTCAGGCCCAAATGTGGGCGTCCGAGGCGATAATGAGAACCAAGCAGGCCATGGTAGTGGCCTCATTAAGCAAGATAAACTAAGGATTTCTACGTTGTTCCGTCCTTTGTTTTTCCTTTTAATTCAAATCGAAATAAGTCAGAACGCTTCAGTCGGAGTGCTGACTAATACATACTCGTATTTACGCTAACATACTACTGCTATCACGTAACAATTTCGCGCCATTCACTCCATAAGCGTCAACCTCATCCATCCGTTTGCTACGAGTCGGTGTTAACGTCAACTCGGTACTTGTAAGGTCGTACCAGGTGTTTTTGTTTTTGTGTGATGAGTTGAACCTAGTCCTAAAATCTTCCCAATTGTACAGTACAAGGTTTTTTGTGCTGCTCTGGAATCTAAGATATTGTATCTGTCCATGACGTCGCTATGCTGCTTCCACATCCCGAAGAAGATGGCTTATCCCGGCTGAAACATCTCTTTCTAAGTGGTGTTTCAAGTTTGGTCATCGTCCGTCTAAGGCTTTGTTTTGATGTCTAATTGCGAATTTAATTCCTATTTCGCATTATAGCAATATACTTGCAGGGATGCTGTATTCAAAATCTAAAACTGGTTGTCTCTTTTTCGTTCATTTTGTTTGTTTTTTATTTGATGATTTCGAACATTGAAAATTTCAACCGAACTATATTGCAAGATTTTTTGTGGAATGCAGGGGATTTTTCATACAATTTTTCTCTTCATAGTTAACCTCACTTCTGTTGTTGAATCTAAATCTATAATTTCAAGAAAAGCTCTGGCTGTCTGTAAAAGTGATAGATATCGGCGAGGTCGTGTTCAACACCTAATGCTGGGAATACTACATCAGGTTAAAAATGATCTGGCAATAATTTGATATCGTCGCAAGCCTGACCAGAACTTCTTAATATTGAATTTCTGCGAAGTTTCTTTGAGATTTCCGGATGTTTCCAAATCCGGCTTGACATCTTCCGTGCAATTTAGCAGAACAACTTGCTATCGTTTTTCTATGTTCTCAGCAGTACTGGTTTGATTTGTTCAGTCAATTACTAATGCTGAAAGCAAATAATTAACGTCTGCACTTGCTCCGATGAAAACCGTTTAATTTGTCCTTTCACATATGTGACTGATGTTTGGGAATGAATACGAAAACTTCTAAATTGGACAGAAATCACCTGGCGGAGAAAATTTTGATTTTCTTCTGAGTCGTGGTGGATAAAATATATACGAACTGCAAGTTTCCTGTGGAAGCGTGAATCATTGGACCCGTTTTCGTTTAGAATTGATTTAACGTTTGAAAATGTGTCTTCGAATGAATCCATGCGTAATTTAATTTCCTTTTGCAGTTTTGTCCGAACTCGTCTACGCGGTAGATTTTACGAACAGATAAAATATGCTTGAAAATTTTGTTATAAATTCGAGAATTGTTTGTAAGCCTATCTTCCAATTATTATCATTATTATTAGGGCTTATTTTAATGATGGTTCCATTCTTTTTCGCTCGATCCAATTTCATTCTTGGATTTGTCATTGACTAATCTGGACTGCTTGAACTAGTCTAAGTGCAGTGTCTTTTAAAATGTTGGATCGTTGCTAGCAGAACATTTTTATCCCATTTCATTGTTGCATCCTAATCGAATTTTAGCTGGAGAAATTTCATGTGACTCTCCACCCACCCATGCAATATCTCTCATTATAACAGGGTAGTATGTTCTAGGAACTGCCATTTTCTGGAATTAACTTTTTCCCTGATTTTTCGCTTCAGAATGATCATTCATATGGATCCTGGCGTTGATGATCATTCATATGGATCCTGGCGTTGTTAAAACGATTATAATCATTTTTGTGAATACAAAAGAAAAAACAGCGCTTGCCACGATAATTCAGCTCATAATCGGTACTACCAATACATCGATCTTGTCGCAGTATTGGTGTTACCAACGACAGTGACAGCTATAGTGGCAGCGACATTTTGTTTTTTTTTTTTCTTTAACTATATCATAAGAACAGGACAGAGGCTAAAATTAAAAAAGGTGGATCGCTTTGCCTTTTGCTAGACAATGGGCTTCTAAATCACTTTCAGATTTGGGGCTTGTGGCTCTTCAGTATGGTGTTCAGGAATTATCTGAAAGCGATTTGTTGAGCCCAAACTACAGATTTCAAAAGATTTACAAGTGCTCGATGTTCTAAGCATAAAATGGATTAGAACTGCCTGAAAAGTATGAAGTAACTCCCAAATATTTCTATGCTCCAGTGATGAGAGAGGAAGTTCTTTTTCAAAACTTTGTTAAACATAAGTAGATCAAAAGAAACTTGGCTTTCTGATTGCACGCATATGGTCTGAGAGCGCTTCCCGTCAATACTATTATTTTAATTTATTCACTGTAGCTTCTTCCTCATAATTAACGGAGTAACCGTCTTTGGGCTCTGTGATGTTCCTTGGTGTTGACAAATGTGCTATTTTCTTCTGTGTGTTGTTCCTTTTCTCGTTTTCTCCGTCACTGTTAGTCATTGTTCGGGATTTTCTTGCATGGTTACGTTATGTTAAAAAGAGTATATGGAACGATTTTAGATGGTGCTTGTTCCCGTTCACCCTGATGAGCAAAAATTCGTCGACACAGCGCTGGAGTTAGTAAAGTCAGCCGGAAGGGTGAGCTTTCATTTGTCGGTCTCAATTTCAAGATATGTTAGTCGTCAGTCACTTTTTGCAATCGGTATCGTTTAAAGAGGCTCAACTTTACAACATCTAATCAATTTTTCAATTTTTTTCCAAAGTTACGTGAGAAGTCAAATATGCAGTGGAGCTAGATTTGTGCTTAGTTTTTCGTGTGTTCCTTTGGGCGACTCTAAAAATTCTACTGCAAAGTCATATTCTTGTTTTGCTGATAAAAAAAGCTTTTCGATTATTTTCGTTAGATGTATTTCATACAGCCCCTAAAGTGTAAAACAACTCCAACTTGCCAGTGACGTTTGACACAACTAAGGTTCCAATAAAAGAAGTAAAAAGTTAGTTAAATTTTATATTCTTTGAAGCTTTGCAAACCATCGTATACTTAACTACTGCTAGACTCCGCACTCTACTCCATCGTCAACGGTAACAATTCATATCGGGGACTAAGGTTTCATTTTTGGTGAATATTGATTGTGTGAGGTTGGTCGTGACGATCACGACGAATCCCGTCGATACGCAGTCGATAACTGCTCCGAATGGAATCATCATAGCAGGAGTTCTCCAGTGGTAGCGGAGTATCGCGGATGTCTTATGGAATCAATAATTGGTTCTACTTACTTAAATTATATCAATTTCATGTGTTTAAATGATTAATTTAACAAATGACGAACATCGTGGTACTTTTATAACAGTCAACTAGCTGCATGATTTCTCAGAGAGGAACCAGTTTTTTGGAAAAATAGCACTTCCCTGTGGTTTTTGACATTGGTTTTGTCACCCACATTGGCGTGATTCTACGCAGGTGTCTTAATCATTAATAAAAACGAAATCAACTGAATCCTCACTCCGCCTTCTCAAACTGCAACTTAGCAACATGTTTATTATTGGGAAACTATAACTTTCTGCATTTTTTGGAAATCATGGTTAATTCTTGCCGTTCGGGCTTTCAGCTTTCGCAGAAATTATTTTCTGCTTAAAACGAAATCAACTGAATCCTTACTCTGCTAGGATTTTCACCAAAAACAAACTTCGAGATTTTCTGCGCTTTTGTCCATCTTCTCCTTTCTCGACTGCATTATTCTTAAACTGCATCAATCTGAAATGAATTGTGTGTTTGTGTATTTATATCGCTGCAATGTGCTCTTTGTTCTACTTATGTCTATAATGACTATTACATGGCTTTCTGTATTTCAGCTCGTCCGTGATGCTTTCGATCAGCCGGTTTGCATAGTAAAGACCAAAGCATCTGCCACTGATTTGGTAACAGAAACTGACCAAGCTGTAGAGAAATTATTGATTGATGGATTATCTTCGGCATTTCCGCATCATAAGTTAGTCGTTCTCGCTGCTACTGCTTATTTAAAACCCTCCCTATTATTTAAAAGAATATTTACTTCCCATCCAGATAAATGTTTCCTTTCAATTTCTGTTTTTCTGAAGTATTTTAAAGGTTTATCGGAGAAGAATCGACAGCGAATGGTGCAACTATTGAGTGGACAGATGCTCCTACGTGGATTATCGATCCTATCGATGGTACGACAAATTTCGTGCACAGGTGGGAAATGATCATTGAAGTCGTATGTGATTTTTTTCGGAATACTTAATACTTAATTCTCGAAATACGAACAGATATAAGTTGTATTGAATCCTTAGTCCTATTTCTGGTACTTCTTGAACTGAACCAAACTCTCGTAATACATGAAGTTGCCACCGTAGACACCTAATAGGATGTCTAAGAAGTGGCTTGCTTGATAGCTTACATAGTATGCAAGATTTGATGAGTAAAGTATAGTTGGGAGGGGGCACTCAGTGGCGCCCTTATTTCTCGAAGTAAACTCGAAGTAAATAATCGAATCAATCCGCGCCCTAAGGCCTAAACATTAAAAGAGAAAAAGTAAGTTAGAGCGTCGGGAAATAAAGGCGCTACTACTGAGTGCCCCCGCCCCCCAACTACACTTTACCCAGATTTGTTTTCCAAATCCCTGGTCTTACTTATGGATATGAACGGAATCAAAAGATACTATGCCTGCTTCCTTCGGTGGCATTTGCACTCCGAAATAATCGGATAGAAAGAAATATTCGTATTCACAGTACAGTTCTATTAGGGAATTAGAAATTATGAGCTTTATCTTTATAATCGTTTATCTTGACATCTAACTTCGAAGATTCGATTGATTCTTTTTGTACGACACGTTTTCACACTAAGAACTGAGAACTGATTCCGGCTATTTTCCATAATTTCCTTGCCACTGACTCGGTATCTCGTATGGGCACTCAGTATGCAACGAAATCGATTTAAAGGGATACACTGGAGGGCTCAAAAATGAAGCTTATTTAGTGTGATTGCAAGGAAGACGCATAATTTCAACTCATTTGAGTATCTCTTTATTTTGGTTTTATCCCTGATGATGTTCTTATTGCCTTCTCGCTCTTATTGTGGTGAAGGGAACGAAAATTGTCAATCAGCTCAGAGTTGGAGCAACAGCGACAAATTCCGCACTTTTTCTTGGACTTCTAGTTGTTTGAGTTGCACGTCTCTTTCTTAACGTTATCGCTAGTGAATTACATTATGATAACTTCTTGAAAAGGAAATGAGGTAGTATTTATCGATTTCTAGCCCAAACGTGACCATGCTCCACTAACCTTATCAAAATACATTCTAATGACCATGATTTCAAGCCAGTTAATTTCAAAGGAAGAAATCTAACCAATAATAAGTAACTATGAACCAACAACACATCATTCCTCTATTTGTAGACGTTGAAAACGTATATATTACTTTGCTATGACGGGTACTTCGCTTCTCGTGAATTATCATTCTGCTAATACCTAGAATGATTAGTGAGAGTTATTTCTAAGCATTCTTAGCAAGAAGCTCTTTTGTACACGTAAATGATCGCATTTTTTCTGTCCAATATGTTATTTCTTCTACAATCGGATTTTTGTATCCATTGATTTTTTTTGAGGAAAAGCAGATTGAGCGACTTGCCTCTTTATGGAGTTAACTCCAAGAACCATGAATTAGTTGCTACGAATAAGGTTATTTATGCTGCCATTTGGTTTCTGCGCCTAATATTGATTTTTCAAGAATCCCTCTCGTGGCCATTTGCGTTGGTCTTGCCATAAATAAGCAACTCCGTGCGGGAATAGTGTATAATCCAGTGACGAGGGAACTGTATCTGGCTCAGGTACAGTTTCACACTGTTTTCGATCCTTCTTTTCATTTAGTGCCATGGGCCTTTTATAGTCGTAATTTTTCAGCTTTAGGTTGGTTGCGGGGCATTCAAAAATGGATTCCCAATCCACGTGTCTACTACAACTGGTGAGTATCAGATTTGTAGATTTCATGAGTAATGACCATCCTAGGATTCTCGGGAACCAGCGGAGATCTCTGCCCATTTCTCTTTCTTTTTCCCGTTTTGATTTTAATAAATGAAAAAGAAAAGGCAGAATATCACTCATAGATCTCCGTATGATGTCCTGTGATCTTGGGGTTTTAATGTTACTGAATGGTGTTCATGCATGTTAGAAGGTCATATGTGCACAGTCGATGTAAAACGTATGGTTAGGTGCAAGAAAAACTGGAGCTGGGTGTAGTAGTAAGCGGTGCCGTGGAGCGTAGCGCTTGAGATCCGCTTCCACAACTGCACCTAGCTTCAAGTTGTTTCGAACCGACTATAACATGGCGCGACGCATCCTAAGTGAATGCTCTCTCAATTCCGTGCAAACAATTCCCCGAAACTCTTTTCTTTTTGCTTTTTATATTTTTTATTCCTGTCTTCGGGCTCCTCCAGATTCTAGGGCGTCTCCTCAAGGATAACTGTTTGCAGGAATTGGAGTTCTGTTACACTTCTTTGTGTAACTATGCATAATTATCTTTCTTGAAGGAAAGATTTTGGGTTTTTGCTATGATTCCGGTCACAACAAACGCTATTCACGCACAGTAAAAACAATAAAGTAAAAAATGGGACTAAAGTTAAACCAACACAAACTAAGATCTCAAAGGCCCCTACGAGCAAAACAAGCGATAAAACTAATGAAAAAGAATCCTGTTGACTATACGTAAGCCATTATTGTGCGAAAAGTGGCGGAAGTCTGCAAAAAAGAAGAGAACAAAAAAGTTTCGAAAGAGTTTTGCGCATTCTGTAAAGAGAATTCAGTCACGCCTTCACCGAGAATGTGTTACGTCGTCATGTTACCGTCGCTTTAGGCTGGTTTACGCTTCTTTGTGTCTACGTCTTCTGCCTTGGATTCAAGAAGAATCAGAAGTCAAGTAGAGAAAGTTAGGTTCCTGGTGTTCATTCACCGGGACTTTTTTCCAGTCGCATTATGTGTATGTGCTTGATGCATGTGGATAATGTCTACTATCCTATTGAATCGCGGTTTTCCGCTTGTGCAGTGGGAAAATTGAGTCTCGCACCTAACTCCAACTGTCTGGTTAAATCGCACAATTAGGTTTCTGCTTATAAAACGAAGTTCTTTCTACGAATAACAAGATAAACTGCACATAAGTCGGTATTTGTATGGTCGTTCCAGAATAGTCTAGCAATTCCTTCCACACTGAACCCATTAAGGCGGACAATTCCTTTGAACTGTTCGTCCAGTTTTTCTCCTCACATGTGTTTTTAACTTTTAATGGGCAACACTTTTCAACGAGTCTATGGAAACTTCCTAAATCTTACACTACAAACTGCGTTTTCATTACAATGCTTTTCAAAGTGGGACAGCCGCTTCTGAATTTTAGCTTTTTCGTAATCGTTAGAACAACTCTGGGATTCCACAATCAACTGAATCAGGCCGCATTCATGTATTTCATGAGAGAGCGATGAGTATAATTTCTTTGAACTGTTGACTATTTGTTTGGTCCACACGAAAGACAAATGTCAATCGACATTTTTTTTCTTCGCGAACGCATCGATCCTATTGATTTTATTGTGATTGCGACTGATCTTTTCTTTTTGAAAACCCTGTAATCAGTTGATTTAATATGGCCGAACAGTTTCTGCCTAGAAACACTTTCTAACGGTCGAATTGATGGGGTGAGAGTAATATTTCGCAATAATTTGTGTAACATTCCCTAATGTTTTTTTTCCCACACCATCTTTTGCATCTAATTTGTCCTAACTACAGAACTGAACCGTTCGCTAATAACGGCATCGATGGGAATCCATAATTTGCCCCTATTTGGCGAAAGCTGGTTGGACATCGCTCAGAGCAACATGCGCCGTCAAGTACAGGCCGGTGTCAGGGGGTGGGTCATTTCTTCTTTCGAAACTCTCATTGCATTCATTCTACGTTGTAAGAGGGAATAAATACGAGAAAAGAGAGAGCGCTTGAGTCAAACTATTACTGGAATTAGTAGCAGAAGTAGGCGTCAGGGCTTGGTGGGCATGCTCAAAAGCAGTCCATTGTTTATACTTTTTCCGAGCTTCTCCATGCTAGTTACGCATGAGAATCACTACAACAACAGTGTAAATAATAGTAATATCAAGTCGCAGTGAAAAAATTTCACCTCAATAGAGTTTACATCTCGCTTGCGTTATTGCCATATTGAAAAACTATCGATTTTCCAACGGCGTTTGCGCAAAGGCGCGTTTCGTTCTTGAATTCCAGTCTTGTTTTTTAGCCAGATGCGTAGGACTGTGACGAGAGCTGTAGGATAAAGATTTGTCGGCTATGATATAGCAGCTGTTTTTACAGTTTTCGTCTTTAAACTTGACATTTAACGAACAAACCTCCTCGCGCATCTGTTACTTTCTTCTATTCACATACTCTGCTAAAGCTAGTTTTACTTGAAGAGTAGACAATAATGCTCCTGCACTTTTATTCTCTGTCATTGCAATTTAGAATAACTACAATGAGAAAACGAAAACATGGGATCTGACCACCAAGGGAAGACTTTGCGGTGAATTATCGATAACAGAGATTTTTTTTTTGCTGCAGCTCGTTAGCTTGCAAAATTTTGACAGTTTGGGCACGTTTTAGGAGAATGCATGCCTGCATCATAGGTTCGGACTAATGTGAAGTAGAGTATATTAGCTATGTTCAGATAAACGAATGACTTTACTTATTTCATGCTGTTGAAGGATAATTCCTCTTCTACTGGATCCATCAGCACGATTAACGGATCTAGACACAACTTTAGAAATTGATGTGCTGCGTGGGCAAGTTATATTGCTAGACTCAGCCTCTCCGCATTTCCGCCTCTGCTCCAGTAAGAAAGACAAAGACTGACAGGCATTATACTTTAATGTGCTACATAGTCTTCTTTCTAATGATAGAAACAATACTTTGTGGAGCTACGTGTTCTTCTTTTGCGAATATTACTTTGGTTAACAGCCTGTCTTGACTTACATATTCAGTTTTCGAAATTCTTCAATAGTGAAAAGTCAAAGTTAAAGAAAATAGGCAGTACAGCTCTGCTCTTATGAGAAATATTCAAAAAATTTTCCAAAGAAGGAGAATTTTGAAAAGGGGGCAGTTTTCACAGTTATTTGATTGAATTTAAAATTTTATTAGTATAGAACATTAGTGTTGGTTGGTGACAGAGACAGTCGCCATCTTCTATCATGGTAGTTAGGGGAGGAAATGAGCGTTACAACGTCACCTTGTGGGTAGAATATTGGTGAAAGTGGTTGCGATGTTTTTTATAGTCCAAGAATCGATACAAGATAGGAAGCTCATAGAGTACTTGTTGTGATTTTCAACCTACTATTCCCAGCTGAACTTCTTATTAGGATTTGTCCAGCACGTGCCTCCCTACGGCCCAACACCATGCTAGTTGTTCCTTCAGTCCTCCACACCACTCGTTTTGTGTGTATTGCACCATTTCAAAGCACCTTCTACATTTCCATGATGTCATTGCTTATTAAAGCATGAACGTGTCTATTTCTTTCGTAGGAGGAGGGTTTGACTCAATTCCGCCATGCAATGAGTGTCGTTGTCGTTTCAGCCGTCTCGGACAGCGTAGTGATCACACAGCTGGGCTCTCACCGCCATCCAGAAATGCTGCACTCGTTCACTACTTCCTATAGGACGCTGATGGTTGATCAGAATTGTCATGGGTGAACGGTTGATTTAGTTGCTAGACTGTACATACCTATATGGTGTTACCGCAATGGATCAAACTGTGTTTTTTTTTTTGCGGATTTCCGCTGGGATAATCACTGTTCTCGCAAAACTATTAAGGTTTTGACATGATTTGTTCGAAAGGGGCGACAGAATGAATGTTAGGCGATGGACACACCCAACGCTGCCAAGTCGATATTGACTTATGCAACGCTCATTTCATCCGTCAACGAAGCTGAGGGATTTTAACCAAAGAATTTTTTTGGGATTAACATCTGCAAGATCTTTTTGAAACCATTGTTTTGTCACTGTAATTGGTGTCCTAAAAAATCCTCCGTACATGTTCCGGCAACAGTAAAGCAAGGGTAAGTATTAAAAATTGAAGAGAATTCTTTCAATTTTATACATACATATACAAATGAGTTCGTACGTAGCACATACATAAGCACATATAGTTGTAGTCGTAAATCGTGTTTATCTCACATGCCCTAATATCCTGTTTTCATAGTATTTTCGCTTTTCAAAACTATTTTCTTCCCCTAGAGCAGATTTCTCATGGGAGCAAAGCACTTGTTGAATATGCTATTCTTTGCAACTAATAAATATTGTGTTGAAATGACTGAAGGGTAGTTAATGTTCCACATTCCCTGTGTTTGTGTTGTTTTAGTAGTAGTTTGCATAATTTTTTCTCACATTCTTGTGACAAACGGGATGAATTTCTCCTATATTGTAAAGAAAACGAAGAGAGAAGAGAACTTTCTATGACAGAGTTCAGCCAGTTCCCCGATCAATAACTATATTTTGGATTCTTCCGACAATGTGTAAAGTAGATAAAAGTAGCAGATATAACAGTTGTGTCTTGTTTTTTGGTCTTCGTTGTTTCTAAGCTTATTTTATGAAACAAACTTTTTCATTGAACTCTTTCTTTTGCAATGCAATGAAGAAGTTTCATCATTTGTCTTAGAAGGGTCATTTTTGAATCATTAACTTTTAAGCCATCGTGCATTTGGCTCAGCGGCCCTTAATATGATGATGGTTGCACAAGGAGCTTGTGACGCAATGGTTGAATATGGTATTCATGCCTGGGATGTTGCCGCAGCAGCCGTGATAGTTTCCGAAGCGGGTGGCTGCATCATTGATCCAACAGGTATGTGTTGATAGTACTTTTCTAACTTGTTATTATCGTTTTAAGTATTCGATTTTTCGCTGACTTAAGAGGATTTGAAGTTAAACTTGATTCGTGGTATTTATGCTTTTTGTTCGTGGACTAGTTGAGTCAGAAGTTTGCTAAGCAAAGAGGATTATCAGAAAAATCTCAAGCTTTCATCGATTCTTGTCGTTCGTTCCCAGTTGTGCACCTGCCGCGGATGAAAAACCACTTATACTCGTTTAGTTTCTGTTGTTTATAAAACGACTCTAATTCTCTCCGTGCCTGCCTTCTGCGAAAGTACTGTCTTGTTCAACAATGCGCGCTGTTGTCCCCATTTACTGTCCATTCTTTCACTTTTATTGATCGAATTTCTGGAATTTTCGAATTTCGCTGTTTCTTTTCCGAACAAAAAGCGGTCTGCTGACTAATTTGAAATTCAATAGTCTTCATTGTTCACATTCTACGTTTCCACTGATGATTTCAACATACGGATGTAGTTGTTCTTTTCTTTAAGAAGAATCTTTGCATAAGGAAGTTTAATTATTCATATACTTTGTTTTTGCTTAATTGAACTTTTTTTTTGAAAGCAGTAAGAGGAATCCTGAACAAAACAAGGTATTTTTACCTCAGTTCCCCAAAACTATTACTTTGGTAGTTTCATAGTATGTTTCGGTTGTTGCTGAAATTAGTCCTATAGTCGCCAAATCAATCTTAGCAATCTACCTAAAAGTATTTATTCGTGTTCCTACTATTATACATGTCAGTTATAAGAATTTGGTTAATTAGGTAGTTAATTAGGTTTCTTTATATAGATTTCGTACCTGTATATTATTAACATTCAGAACAAAAATATGGTCACTTTTCATTGATCTGTTTATTAATTTGTTGGTCTAGGTATCTTTGTGTAGGTGTCTAGGCTCAATATCGTCTTTTGGAATAGTTCGTCGTAGTCAGAGATTCCTCACATCTCTGCTATTTCAAACACCACTCTCTTTCATTTTTCGTGCGTCTAAATTTTAATGAGATGTGTTAGATTGTCCAGATATTGGACGATTTTTTAAATGATCGGAAACAGAAGTTTTTTTCATAGTTAGTGTTGCTATTGAACTACTGGAGAAGTGTGACTCTGCGAAATAGTACTGTAGTGACGTTGCTAAAATTTACGACAGGTGACATGATATAAATCTATAGTCTATTGTCTATAAAGTTGTGCTACAACGCTTTTCAGTCTCTTTTTGACGAAATTTGGCTTTTTCCACAGTGCTAGAAGTGTGTTCCGTTTTCTTCATTTTGCTGATGTTTTATTAAGTACTATGAAGAATCTTCAATGAATGTTAGTGTCGATTCTATCACCTATAAGCATTAAAATTTTAAGCCGTGAAATTATCAGAAATCAAACGATTAAAATTGAAAATGAATAGTTTTTAATGTTGTTCGATTATTCAATGTAGGCGTCCAGCATTTATCCACATAATTGAGAAAAAGTTAAATAACGGTTCATGCTAGTCCCCCGTGGGTTGTGTTATGTGAATGTTTTACTCTTTTCTTTGTGCTTTCTTTGTGCGCCCTCCAATGCCGTACGCTTTCACTTCTAATTCTCTAATGGCAAGTTGTATCCCCTGATTTTATAAATGGCAATGTTTGTTTGTGGAATAATTAACGAAATGTTACTTTTTTTAGTTGTGGTTTTGACCGCAACCGACATAATTTTTCTCGTAAAAATTTTGGTGCCTCTTCGTTTTTCTCTAAAAGATAAGAATACGGACGAATTATGCGTTCCTAACTGCAGTAATATTACGAACAACTATGGCATCGGCCAACTATTCTATCAGATTACTCATAACATTGCTCACTGTTTCCCATGTAGTACTACTGGAATGTGTTTCTTTCTCATCGAAAATACGTCTTCACTGCTTCCGTTTGCTCTGAACTTGTCTCAAATTACTGTTTTTTTTTTTCAATGCAAATTGGAAGGAATGATGTCAAAGTGATTGTTCAAAGCTTTGAAAGGTAGGATAGCAGCCCCTAATTTGATTCCAAAAAATTAGTGAATTCTCGGAAATCGCTATAAGGCTTATTCAGCGATTATAGTTGGGTCAAAACGGTCAAAAATGAAGCAGTGACAGTTGCGCCAGCGGCTGCGCTCGAAGCGGTGCGGTGGAGACAGCGGTTGGAATCGAGGTGGGACCATGGCGAACTGCGGAGATGAGTGGCGGTGGCGAGGATCCTTACACGATCCCAACCTCTACGCTCTACCGCGCCGCTTCGAGTGCAGCCCCTCGCGCAACTGTCGTGCTTCATGTCGTTTTGACTCAACAATGAACGAAAGCGAACACAAAAAATTCGATTTGAGCAGAAAAGGCTTGTTCTCTAAAGAATTGAGTAAGCAAAATGCCAATCGTTAACTCGGCCGCATGCTTACTGCGCTGCGACGAAGGTGAATGAACCCTACTTAGATCTGTTGAAATCATCTTTTCCTTTTTCATTTTCGTATGTTTCTTGAACTGTGACAAAGCTAGGAAAATGCTCGCAGGCTTAAGTAGGCGTACTTTTGTATGGTAAAATTCATTTTCTCCGAACAGCCTTAATGTGTAGGCGTGTTCTCTTTTAACTAGCCATTTCATGGACCGTAATATGCTATCCATTTAATGTGATGGTTATAAACCTTGGTGCAAGAAATATGAAAAGTTTCTCGTGAATTTGAGTATTTCTTGTAAACTAGAGTTTTGGCATATGTGGTGCATACCTTACAATCTTCAACCTCATTCTACTTCTTGCTAAGATCCCATTTTCGATACTCTGTTTTCTTTTTCTCTTTTCCGTTAATTTTTCTTTTTTTCGAAATCAATAGCTCTCCCTAGTCTGCGGCTGGTATTCGTTTCGAAATCTTGATTTGTTGTTGGATTATTTGCATTCGTTCATGCGATTTACAACTTAGGAAACTTTTTGACTTCAGCCTTTATTTGTTTCCAATAAAATATCAGTAAGCTGCAAGTAGTATTTCAGCCACTTAAATGCACTAGCATTTGATATTTATTTTGTAACATCAAACTCAGAGGAAATCTTTCTTATCCAGTCCAATTTTTTGCCCTTCTTTTTTCTTTTCTTTTACTAAGGTCAGTTCTCCTAATTTACTGAATATAAAATGGAAATACTAACTTAGCTTATCAATAGTTATTTAGTATTATTTGCGTAGTTGAGAGCGAAACATAACATTTATACAACATCAGGAGAGCGTTAGTTTAACGCAGGCTATCCTCATATTTCTGTAGTAATACATTGAAAAACTATGTATGTGGTGCTAAACGATAGTGTAAAGCCGTTCGTTGTACATCAGTTCGGAATGAGCTGCGGTGTTGAAGTAGTGATGGGCGTAGAGAACGAATTTGTCATTGCGAATAATTGAAATAGTCAGAAAAAAGAGAAGTACATATTCTGAAAGAGCAACAGTGATGTTAAGTACAAATTGTGTTTGTATCGGAAAACTATTCAACTCTTTTCTAGTCTTTTTTTATTCTTCGCCACTGTTCTTCCTGATCCTACCGTTTTTTTTTTCTCTAAAGTCGCTGCAGGATTCATCTTTCGATGATATTTTGTTTTGAATTCATGAATTCGCATCGAACATGCCTAGATGTCCATTCTTAAAATTCTTCAAGATTAGCTAGATGACTGTGTCGACTCGTTGGACACTTACAGTATTGACACACTTTTCACATTCTTTGCTGGAATTTTAATAAATATCTGTTCTGATCGCGTTGTTCACTTTTTTCCTTTGCTGAACTGTGTTGTACATGCTCTATGAAATAGAAGTCCAATGGCATATAGGGAAATAGATGTTAGCTGGTTAATATTAAATACCACTGCTATATTTCTTAATATAAGGGCACTTAGCGATCAATTAAAACTATCTAGAAATGTTTGCCAACAGTTCTTCGAGTGTCTATTAGATTTTAAGAACTTCAAAAATCCGACGGAAAATAGCTTAAATTCCTTAATTAGTCCGAATAATTTCAATATGTCATGCATAATGCAAAAGGATTTCAGGAAAACCGTTCAACGTTATGGCTCGGAAGGTGTTGTGTGCCGGCACTGAGGAGCTCGCGATGAGTTTAAGTAGAATTATGACGCATGCCGATTTTGAACCAGAGGGATAGGGGCGCTCAGAAAATCGAATCATCTCCATAACAGATCAGTTCTTGTAGGATGTTCATTCAAATGGTTCCATTTAATTTAATTTGTCAGACTCATTTTCGTACGTGATCGTGTTGTCTATCAAGAGATTTTCCTGCCGTATCCTTTAATTCAGTCATAAGTCATTTCAAATCAAGTCATTCCTTATTCAATTCATTGTTATAATTGCAATCGAATGTTTTAATACTCGTATATCTTATATAGTCTAGTGTTCTTCAGAGCTTTTGCCCTCTGTTATTATAGATTTAAAAAAAAATAAATATTTCAAAGATTTTTTTGTGTTTTAGCTATTCTGTTCGAAAGATCAGTTTCCATTTATTTCTTGTTCGTTCAATATTTCAAAGTTCACTTGTGGATTTTGCTGATTTAGTTTGCCCGTAGAAGAAGTTGACTGTATAATGGCTGATGTGAAGAACGTATTCACACAGGAAGAGGTTCAGGGTATTATCAAACAGGTGAGTGCATTTTGTGTTTGCTCTATTTAGCTTCATTGTTTTGTCATAGGTTACTTTGAAATCTTTTGAATATATTTCTTTAAGTGTTATTTCTATTCTTCCCTTAGCTTTTTTTTATTCGTTTTAATTTCGTTCCGACCTCTTGTCGAACCATTCGATGACACATTAGTTTTTACCATCTGTTTTCTCTTCGTTTTGCTTTTTATGAGGTTTCTGCATGGTTTGCTGGTGGTGGATTTGATTCGATTTTCATCTTCTCCTCATCGATTTTCGCGCATTATCTTTATTTCTTCTAGATTTATAATTCGCTTGTAGTATGAGTTGCACGATACGTTAGCGCCCCTATTAAGTGATCTTTATTTAGAATTCTTCTCACTTGTAAGCGCTTTCACGTGATGTAATTGCTTGCGTTTTCCATGTTAAATTATGGCACTTTTACTACGTAACCAATACAAATGATCTGAATACCGATTTCAGGTTCTCGACGAAGTAATTGGCTTGAGCCCTTATAATTACGCGGACAGTCTTAATTGGAATAAGCAAGCTGTCGAACAGATAACAAAAAGACTTGTGGCCTTAAATCGACCATATAAGTACATTGGTGAGGAGTTGTCTCTCTCCTAGTTTTTGACGCTATCCGGAAACCACAAGAAAAGCCCACAGTTTGTTTTGTAGATTACGAAACCAGCGTGATTTCGCCTTTTATAATCATCGTAAAGACGGCTTGGAAGACGATGTTGTTTCCTACGCTTTCACTTGCGACGCACCACCCTAGTACACGCTCCGCGTCCATGAGCGATTCGTCGAAGATTTGTGAGGTCTCCTCACCGACATCTTCAAGTAAAACCAGCTACTAAGGAGATCGGAGCATGTACAATGGTGCGCGTTCTAACGTACTTCGTAGAGTCTAAAACTGTTCCCACGCCGTGAACCTAGCTGTTTTTCGTAATCTACAACATGAACTCTTTGCTTTCGCTGTGGTTTCTGCGTCACATCAAAATCGTGATACGCTGCCTTTGAAGAAAATTTTATCTCTTTTTAATAGCTCTCTTACTTGTTTTTTGTACTTCGTAGTCTTGAAATTGACCTCGTTTTTGATCAATTGCAATTATTGGAAATCTGTGAAGATAGTTTTCTTTTTCATTTCAGTGAATTCTTCTCTTTTGCAAATTGGTAATGGAACCGGTATGAATGTGAGCACGATTTCGTACTGGAACAAGGCGACCGATCGTGAGTATCTGTATTTCTTCTGTATTTCTTTTTTCTTCCTTCTTTTGTCGTTTTCCTCTTGGTCTTTCTTCTGTTTGAAATTAAGGCAGTGTACTGTGATGTGATTTTCATATCTTCTTAACAAGACAATTGAAGAACATAATAACATCAAAATATTGGATGATTATTGCATCTGATACGCAACAAAACATCCCAAGAGATTGAGAAGAAACCTGATCAATATGCTGGTGTCCTCGTTGTAAAGTTGTCCGGCAATAAATTTCCCATTTAGTATCAATTTGGTTGTAATTCTGGGCTTCTGTCTCGACGTCATCGATCGTTGTTTTCCCCGGTCCCACTCCTGTCTTACTCTATTAAAACGATTAAAAAGGGAGGGAACTCTGAGGAGTTTAGGCTGTTTGGAAATTACCGAAAGAGCTATTATCGTTGTATCGAGTATATTTGCGTGGCGGCTCGCGTTTACCTATGCATATTTTATAACATATTTAATCTCTGTTCAATATGAAGTAGTTAATGTGAAACTGGTGACACGGGCACCGATAGCACTCGTTTGCGATCCCTTTTTACGAAGAATAAAAGTAATTTCTTCGGCATGTTTGGATTTTCTCCGGAACTACTGGTCAACTCTCTGTCTCTCTCTGAATGACGTATATAAATGCGTGTGTAACACCAAAACTCTACAAAATATTCATTTTATATTCGTATGCACACATTATCAAAAACGTGTATAGGTGTTCTCGTTTGACACAGGATACTCACTTCTTGTTCCGCGCTTCAGGATTTTCCTATTCTTGATCGTGTGATGCGGCGCGGGAAAGCTCTGAAAACAACTTAATATACTTATTATCAATAATATTCCACACTTTTCGTTCGCTGTCTTCAGTTTTGAAGGATTTCCTACTGATATTTCTACTGAATTCAGGTACTCAACTCAGGTTATCATGAAAATATCGGGAGTTCTTTTTCATTAAGGGCTGGACACGGTGCAGTTGAGTAAACGGCTGCGCTCGTAGCGGCGCGGTGGAGCGTAGCGCCCAAAATTGTGGTGGGACCCCTGCTGGAACCGCTCATCGCTGCACTTCGTGATGATTCCACCTAGATTCCAACCGCTTTCTTCACCGCGCCGCTTCGATCTAACGCGGTGGAGATAGCGGTTGGGATCGATATGGGCCCGTCGGGAACTGCGGCAGTGAACGCGGGTGGAAGGGGTCCTCACTTGATCCAAACTGCTGCGCTCACTCGCCTCCATTCGAGCGCAACAGCACCCTGCTTCATGTCGTTTTGACTCTAGTGCATCAAAACACATCAGACTAACTAAATCACTAATATACGTCGTGTTCGATAATGGTGCAGTTGGATGTTGGGCCTGCTAATTTGTGCTCAACAACGAATGGCACTCCGCATCAACACGTTGAACAAACTCAATTGAATTGGAAGTGATAACAGAGTCTACGCATAGTGCAGTGGAAGTGTGTTGTAGGTGGAAGCCGGATTATTGCTTAAGTCATTCGTTCCCAGATCGAAGATTGAATTAAAAATGTCTGTTAATGGAAGGAGTAATGGTTGCTGGACTGCGTTCTGTACGTTCATATAGACAATTCAGCAATAAAAGTTGTTTACAGGTGGAGGTATTTACTGACCTTCGCCTGTACGACAGCAGTACCTCTCTGAATTTTTTAAGGTCTAGTCTCAAATCTCCATCTAAAGCTTATTTGTTATCTCATCAAAACCAATCTGATTTAACTGACTCAAACGGCGACCTGATGTTACAAAAAACACGGTTATGCGCATCATTGCCGAGGTGTGTCGTCCTCGAGCAAATCGGACCGCATCCATTTTGGGACTTCGACCAGAGCATTACATAGAGTATATCCATCTTTCGCTATTCCATAATTTACGATAAGGTCTCGCCTAACCTCAAATCAACGTCAGGCGTCCTCACACTTCCTTTCTTCGCCATTTCCGTTCAGAACCTTCTTTTTTTAATCTTCTTTTTCTCTTTTCCGGATGCCCTTTCAAGTTTGGGTGCGGGAGCACCTTCGAGTCACCCCGATACGGCATCGACAGGGAACCGCTCTTGTGTTGTCTGCATGGTGTCGTCGACCACAAAATTAAACGAGAGTGGCCCCGTCCACAGACCCTTACCTTCCTCTAGTTCCTACTTCGAACGGTGGACTACATCCACTTGATGTTGGAATAACAGCAATTGTTCCTTGATTCATGCCGTCAAATATACTAACGGTCTTTCTTGGAATCCCATTAGCGCAAAACGCCTTGAAAGGAGAAGCTTAATGAGAGAAGTCGAAAGCGACTATTACGTCCAGAGAAAAATGCACAAAAGAAGCTGATTAAATCGTCAATCTATTAGCAAAGAAACCGTTAGAACTATATCTTATAACCTAGATCTGTTCAAATAATCACATCATTTGAAAGGTTCTGGTTATCTAACGTGTTGAGGGAATCCGCGGGAAAGCTAATGATGGTGTTGTATATTGCGGAATCCTGGTTCCTCTCATCTCTCCCTAATTGTTGTAAAAATACGGCGTGGGAGAAGGTTTTTACGACGAAGAGTTGCAACGTCCCACTCTTGTGCACGCGCAGCATCGAAGTGCGAGCGGTCGAAGATCAGTGGTCTCTTCTCACCAACCCATCCAAGTGAAACCACTGAATAGGCTATTAAGAGGATCGGAGCACGTACGTATCAGAACGTTTTAACGTATCTCGTTAAGCCCAAAACTAGAAATAAAGCGGTTCCCACGCCGTTTTTTTACGACGATTAATGAGAGCGAAACCACTCCGGGTCTCGCAAGCTGCAACGCCATGTTCACCTTCTCCAACGGATTCCCTTACCACGTCAGATTCGTGGTATGCTGTCTTTAAATTGATCAACCAATCTGAGTTTCGAGCGCTTAATGCATTACAGAAGCCGTTCCAATTTTCAACCGTAAATTTGAGGAGAACTTCAGCAACGTTTCAAACACTTTAATTTAAACGAATCCACTATATATAGTTTTATTCGCAGCCGCTAAAACCTCCACGTTGCTTTTATATGTACTTCCACCCTTTTCTGTCAAAGATCACCATTTTCTTCCGCTTTTTTCACACTTTCGGTCGTCATTTAGGTTTTTGGTTTTCAGAGTCATGGCAATATCGCTGGGAGACAAAGAATATGCTGGTAGTTGTATACGTATACGCTTTGGCGACGTCGTAATGCACATATTGAAGGGTAGTGATGTCACTTTACAACTGTTTGTTATTTTTCTTCTGCCCTTACCTTATGTGGCTTACGTTATTCTGATATCATCAACACATTATCGTAAAAATTGTTTTTGTGTCATCATATGATAGAAAGAGAGCAAGAAGAATGACTTGACATCATACTTCTCTTTCTTGGTGTCCATCATTGATCCTTATTTTTCTTCATGTAATATTTATACCGCCTTCAGGAGTACGGTGTTCTCTTGTCGATGTGTGCGTGTGTTTTGGTAGCAGCTTTTATTAACTTGACAATTTGTGACTGACTATACTGACACGTACTCAGACAAATGTTTTCTTTTTTGTTTTCCCTTATTATTTGTGTTTCGTCATCTTCATCTGTATTTGTTCGTGCGTATTTTGGAGCTTTCTCTTTTTGCGTTTAGTGGGTAACAGGAAACTTCGACGCAAAAAAAACGCCAAGGAGATGCGCCAGGTCGTTTGTGCCCGCCAGCGCCGCCTGCTCGCCAGCTCGTGCGCCCACTTCGCCATCGTCACCGCACACCACACCACGTACACGCATTTATTAATAATAGATACGTGACAGTATGAGATGTGTTGTGAGGTTGTCGTCAGAATGTCGTTCCGTCGTCATTGAGTGTAGCCATGATTGCATCACTTGTAGAAGAGATGCCATCATATTTCTGTTATTTTTTTGTGAGTTCTTCTACCTTTTTCTTCTCATTCGCTCCCTGATGTACCGGTTCCGTTATCGAAAGTTTGATGTCTAAGTTGTTTTTTGATACGAAATATAATAAAGTTTTATGAATGAACCACTACTTTCACTTTTCATTTAGAATTTAGCCTCCAATTAGTGCGGAACGCAGACAGCAGTACGTGTAGATAAATTCAGTAGATAAATTCAGTTGTTGTCGCTGAACTTATCGGTTCATGTCTTCGTTCCTTTTTTAAAATCTTTTTTCTGTGTTTGAGGCCGTCCCTCTTATCTCAGCAGAATTCAACAAAGTATACAAAAGATTAAGAAGTCAAACATTCAGATGGAATAGACTTAGGATGAGTGCTGTATGGAGATTGAACGAAATTAGGATGCTGGGTGATGCACGCAGTGGAAAATATAAATTGTTTTGCATTTGAAAAAACAATGTGATGGAAGTTGTGACTACTTTTTGCCCTCATTGTAAAACCAGGGTTCCGAAGTAACTTCTCGATTTCGAAGTGAGCATTATGTTGTTCATTTTGTTTCTCGGGATTGCAATCCATGTGTGTCTGTCACGAAAGATTTTTCGAATAAGTGCGCGATGAATATCCGCTTGAAATTGGCGCTAGTGCTAGGAGCAGTACATCGATCCATGAATATTAGTTAGTCGACAAAATATGCTATAAGAAAAAGAAAGAATGCGAAAAGCGGACCTCGTTTATGCAGCAGTGTACCCATCTTTCACGGTAGTACATCCATTTTTGTGGAAGTATATTTTTTCCGTCGCGATCTTTCGCCAGTTCCATTCATGACTTTATTGGCTGAGGACCAGTTTTCGCAAGGAAGCAGTGGCACTGCAGCAAGACATGCTAAGGTACCTAAACTGTCGGGTTCTGCAAACTTTGAGTTCCAAAGTTTCCACTATGAATATTACGATACTCGTATACAGCGTTGTTAATGAAACAGACCTTCACAGCGGAGTAAGTTGGATTAGAAAAGAGGTATGAGCAAATATAGACTTACTTTTCGTGGATTCTTGATGCGTTTAATGATCAAGCTGTGCAACCAACTGGAAGAATATCTTTAAAAAACCGAAACTACAACAACACTGTAAGGGTTTTAATTAACTTTTAAATAAGGAAGAGTACGTGGTGGACAACTGCAGTAATGTGCATCAGGTCCAGGTAGTCCTTCCTCTCCTTCCTGACCTTCCTTACCGACGCTACCAGGCTCACCGACGGACCCTTGCTTTCCCATCTCACCCGTTGGTCCGGGTGCTCCCGGAGGACCGGGTTTCCCACGTGATCCAGGTTTACCTGGTTTTCCTACACAACCGCGTGGTCCTGGAGGACCTACTCCAGCCTTGAACTTCTTGATAGCCGCATGACCTGGTGGGCCACGCGTACCGGGTTTTCCGCTGGGACCTTCTTTGCCTCTTTCACCTTCGGACCCTGGTGGTCCAGGCTTCCCAGGTTTTCCCGCTTCTCCTGCTTTCCCGATTTCTCCTTCTGAACCTCTTGGTCCTGGTGGGCCTCCTGGTCCAGGAGCACCTGGTGGTCCTGCTGGGCATTTGACGCACTCGGTTGGTACTCCGCACTCGGCTCCGGGAACTGGTTTATAATCCTCTCCGGGAAGTCCGTCTGGTCCTGGTTCACCTGAAAATTCATGGATTAGAAAAAGCAACGCGTTTGCCAGGGGAATTTTATAAAAACTATTCAGTTTCTCTTGTGAAGAGCATTAATGGCCACCAAGAGGCTTCCTATGGTAGTTGAATGGAGGTCACATGTAAGTTGGTGAAGGACTCTAAGTCTTTTTTTCCTATTATGGGCTGTCCCAGCTTGATAATAATCAGATACTTCATTCAAATCTTATCACCGATGCGGATCTTAAAAAAATCTTCTCTTCATATTTCGACCGTTTGATAACGTTCCAGTATCTTTTTTTTTGCATTCCGTAAATTGATTTCCAACGAACTTTTTGCCCAACCTCCTTTTTTCTTCTCTCACGGCTTATTTTATTTTTTTCTTTCATTCTTTTCGACATTTTTTTAACATAAATGACATTTTCTCGCTACAAAATGCATATCTATTTTGCTCAAATCACTGTAATCTCTCCGAAAATTTTATCCCAGCTTCGCTGTTTTCTCGCGGAGTCCCGATCTGCTCCAATTATATGCGCATGTTAACTTCGACACACTACAGCTAGGGAACCTAAAATTCAGTCAGACGGTTGAAAAAATGTGTCAACAAGCGCTTTCATTGCCTATCGTTTATCGTATATAGTTGTTGTATACTTATGTTGACACTGACGACCGCAACGCACGTCCGAATTGCTCCAATTCCTTCGTTAGAGATACTGCATGTTAGACAAGGAAAATCAATAGCATGGTCCTACTCTCGAGTGAAAAAAGAATAGAATTTTTATGTGTTGCTCTCTCAACAATCTAAGCAAATTCCAGATATGAAAACGAAACTCCAGAATGACCTACCAGGTAACCCAGGTGGTCCAGGAATCCCTGATGGTCCAGGTTTACATTTCGGCTCGGTCAATTCACATACACACCATGGTGGTAATCCGGCAAAAATACCGCTAGCTCTTTTAGGTCGAAATATCGACGTCAACACATCGGAAGGTGACATTCTCGGCGGTTCTATCGCCATTCTTACTTCCATCACATTGTTCCATGCTATATCGGTATCAACACGAAAACTTCGCACAGCACCATCGACCTGTGGTCATGTGGAAATCAGCTAACTAGTAATTATCGATTTAATCCTAAATACATAGTCTTACCATTGCTTGAACGTCACTCATTTCTTCAATCATAGTCGGAATAGAGAGCAGACAAACAGCGATAGCGAATAGGGAACAGGTACCGGCCACGCCCACAAGCAACCGTTCCTCAAATAAGGGCGTCATTGTGGTTGCAGCGTCTCGTGACTCGTGTTGTAGCTCTTTTATGTGGAGTACTATGGAAGGACCGCCTCTAAGATCATATCTCCCTCCGTCGACACAGCACATCCCACTAGGGAAGGAGATTTTTCTGTGAATATGCCTCCAAGATATTACGTTTCCAGTGAACGTGCATGAGGGGATGTGAGCATGCTTCGACGAAGTGGCTATAGAGACGCATTAATTAAAACAAACACATTTTCGAGTAATTATGAGAACAATAATAATAAATAATGAGAGTTGTTGAAGTTACTAATTCAAATAGAGCAACAAGAAGGGCAGGAAAACATACAGTAGGCTCGCACTCTGGATAGAAAGGAGGGGGGTCGTCCGGGACGTTTTTACGGCAATTAGGAAGAAATGGACGGAATCACCCTATTCTCTCCATAATCTACGATCCCGTATACGAATACTCCACCTGAAATCCGTACCACCTCAGATTCCTGAGGTGATGCCTTTAAAGTACTTGAATTGTAAATTCCACTTGAAATGGAAATTGTGCTTGAAAACAATAAGTGTTTCATTGAAAAATGCTGTTGCTGCTTAGGTGTTTGTCCTGAAGGAGCTTGTTTTTATCTTTCCTTTCGTACTAAACGCTATTCTCTATTGTTTTTAAAGGATTGAATGCTAGCTCCTATCTGATAGAACACGCTTCACATTTCAATCACTCATAAATTTTATGAGTTTTTTCACGCTGAACCAGTCCGATATCGTCAATAACAATCTCTTGAAATGACTACAAAAATAAAATAAATGCGAGTGAGTAGAAGGAAGAGATTCCTTCTTGAAATGTGAGACCATCTTCAACAAATTTGAACAAAATGTGAGGTGACCATCGGATTCTCAACGTTACTTTCTATATATTTGGTTTGAGAGATTAATTTCAAAGAATAGAAACCATGGAGTTGATTGATCCGCTTGGGTACGCGGGAACACGTTCGATTTCAAATCAGAATCGTTTGAGTTTGACGAACAAGCTTGTGGTTAACTATGAATGCGAAGTTGTTATGTTATGTTATCCTCAAGTAAAACTGCTTCAAAGTTTCAGAAAAACAAAATAAAATAAGTGCTGCTTTCGTGAGGAGGCATAAGTTCATTTTCTAGAATAAGAATAACCAACAACAATCTGCGCTGAGAGTAGAGCAGTATTAAGTGTTTAACACAGATATGTTAATGCTTTTGGATCAAAATCGAAGGCCTTCATCCATCCAAACGGAATTGATCAACGCCAAGCGCTTTATCCTCCATATGTAGAAAATATGTGATGGCTGGCCACATGAGATTGTTGATTGCGGCCGGATTAAAGGCAGCAGACCACGAATCTGAGGCGGTACGGATTTCAAGTGGAGTGTTCTTATACGGGATAGTAGATTATAGGGAGAAGTGTGATTCCGTTCATTTCTTCCTAATTGCCGTAGAAAACGGCCCAGAAGATGCGGCGCGTGCACAAGGCTGGCGCGCTCCAATCGAACTCCTTGTAGAAAATAGCGCGCCGGGACGCCACAAGCCGTATCTTCCGGGCCGTTTTTTAAGGCAATCAGGAAGAAATGGTCGGGATCCCCCTCTCTACATAATCTACAATCCCGGATACGAATACTCCACTTGAAATCCGTACCGCCTCAGATTCGTGGGGTGATGCCTTTAAAGGCAGCATACCACGAATCTGACCTGGTGAGGGAACCTGCAGGGAAAGCTGGGATGGGATTGTAGATTGCGGGATCAGGGGTGGTTTCGCTCACCCATCCCTAATCGTCCTAAAAAACGGCGTGGGAACCGCTTTAGTTACCTAGACTTAACGTTAGAACGCTCCTCTATGTATACTTTCTGGTCCCCTCAGTAATCTATTCGTTGGTTTCACTTAAATAGGCAGTCGAGAAGAACCCACTGCCTTTCGACCGCTGCGCCGCTGCATGCGGCGAGTGTACAAGCGTGGCGTGCGGCAACTGAAATTGTAATAAAAAAACGGAGTCTTTGACGCCGGAACAACTATTAGGGAGAGATAAGCGGAACTACCCCTACCCAGCAATCTACAACCCCATCTCCAGGTTGTCCAGCGGTTTCCCTCGCTACGTTAGATTTGTGGTATGCTGCCTTTAATGACAGCGTTTCACGAAACTGACGATGTTGGGATCTCTTGGAGAAAAGAGGAGTTCGATGTGTAGATTGCGAGTATGAGCGCGGACCCATTCGATCCACCCTAATTATCCTGAAAAACGGCGTAGCAAATGGCGTTTTTTTCTTCTTATGAGGTACCTGAAGACGCCCCACTCTTGTGCACGCGCCGCATCCACGAGCAAGCAGCCTAAAATCTATAAGGTCTCTACAACAGCCTATTCAAGTAAAACCAATGAAAAACCAATGAAACTAACTTTCCCCCAAACTAAGCAGCTTTGCCATGAAGAGCTTAGCTCTCACCATAGGTCGCCGGGAAACCTATACGGATCAAGGAGTCTCAGCTTGGAAGACCCTGTCACAACAAGTACCGTCGCGGTGCATGGCAGTTCGACCTCCAGAGTCAAATCCACGCCACTATGAGGCGTTAAACCGTTGTGAAGTTCGTAGTTCTGACACCGAAATTGGTCATTAAGAACGCCTGGAGAAATTCACATCGGGGAATATGGCCTGTATTGAAAACAAGCAGTGAGAAGGGCTTGTCGAGTTTATCGTAGCGATTAAGGCCATCCACGCAAAGTAGCAATTCCAGAAGCACTCCTCTCTACGCCGGACGTGGGAGTCGCACGGTGGAAATACCGCAATGAAATTGGACACATCTTCGATAAAATAATTTATCTAACGGACGTCGCTGTTGTTCTGCGTTCGACTAAAGTTCTGCGGATGAACGGACCATCGTTTCTTTCAAGGAAGACCTCCTTTCACAAGAAAACCCGCAAAGTTCACAAAGCGAAATCCCAGGATCACCATATATGGGACCTCTTCGCTTAATCGAGCTTTTAATAAGATATCACAGTGGACAACATCGACCACGAATATGATCGGTTCCTAGAACATCTTCAAGATGTACAAAGAAACACCAAACGGCCACCAAAAAATTTAGAGCTGATACGTCAGAATGAGACTGCACGGGCAGCAAACAGCTAGGAACAGACGTTCAAACTCGCGAGATTTGCGGAGATTTAATAAAAGAATGCTCAAAGAGTAGCGCCCGCCGAAACTTTATCAATAAAACAAAAAACAAAACAAAACATCCGTAAACACAAATGATTCTGAGGAAAAATGAGCACGTCAGAAGTGTTCCAGAGGTCCTCCCTCTCAAAGTTCGACATGTCAGGGGAGAACCGTACTTCACTCGGTTCAGACAGAATCAGGTATGAACATATGAAGAATCTATCGCCAATCTTCATCAATGCACTGGCGAAGCTCTTCACTCATTGTCTGTCGGAATGCAAAAGTTCATAAGCAATTAAAAAACCAGCAATGCAATGCTGTTGACCAGGAAGGGAGACCCAAATGACATCGGCTACTATAGCCCAATCTGCTTACTGTCTGTCATATTCAAGCTCATCACAAGAAACAAGAACAAGAACATTAGACGAAGAACAGCCATGTGAGCAAGCAGAGTTTCGAAGAGGGTCCAGTACGATTGACCACACACACCGTTCCAAAACTGAATTTTTTTTTTTTTTTTTATTTTAAAAAAAATTTTTAATTAAAAAAAAAAGGAGGGGGTTTTGGAACCCTAGGGTGACCTTAATCTTATTTTCCTTCGTGACTTATAGAACTTGACAAGCAGAATTACTCCAATCTACAATAATCTCACAGTGGACTTCCCGAGAGGAGTTCGACAGAGTGATGCAGTCTCACCCAAAATATTCAGTCGATCCCAGCTGCCGCCTTCACCGCAGCCGCTTACGCAACTGCACACTGCTTCAGTTCGTTTTGACCCGACTATGAAACATCCTTGACTGTACTCCTATTCTCTATGATGCAACTTAGAGGTAGTAGAACAATGGAGATCTGCAAAGCGGCTGCGTCTGCAACCTGCTTTTATGGGTTATATTAAATGGATGTTGGATGCTACTGAATCACATACGTTCCATCACCGAACGAATTACGTCGTCGGGGCACGGATGAAAGGCCGTTTCTCCCACTTTCTCTTTGGGTTATTAGACTGAGTTGAGCGTGATCACGATAGCTGAGAACTATGTGCACCCCTATATCTATGTCGGAGAGATCCCAACACCTTTAGTCTTAGTGAGTATGTATGCAGGACGGAAGGGAAAGGAATACTGTGGAATTTCTTTTGTAAAAAATCCGAACCGGTAGTGGCAGCTGTTTATCTTCAAGTACAATTAAGCATATTTCGGCTGGGAAGGAGAGTTCGTCAAAAATCACAACGTGTAATGATTCAGCGTGACGTATAGTAAGGTCAAAACGACATGAAACACGTACGCAATCGCGTCCGCGGTTTCTCTCGAGGCGGTGCGGTGAAGCGTAGCGGTTGGGAGCCTAGTGGAACCCTTGCTGGCACCACCCATCGCTGCAGTTGGCGACGGACCGGTTACACCTCAGTTCCAAGTGCTGGTAGCTACCTCCATCGCGGCGTTTCGTGCGCGTACGCAAATGCACCAAGCAACAACGACAACACTCGTGATTCATGTCGGTTTGACCCGACTATAGGTTTTGATAATAGAGAATTTATTTATTTTAAGACACATTGTGACTAGTTCTGTCGCGCGTAAAACTGAAATAAATCTTCTAACCTAACAAAACAGTTTTCAGACTAGCCTTGCTGGCGTCAAATTGTAGCCAGTACTCGGACTTTATGAACTTTACAGCTGCGTAAACAGCTGTGCTCGAGGCGGTGCGGTGGAGCATAGTGGTTACGATCGTGGGAGGACCCTTACGAGCAGAATTCTTCGCTGCAGTTCGCGATGGACCCATATCGATTCCAACTGCTATCAGTACCGCGCCGCTTCGAGCTCATCGGATTACACAACTAAACCATGTTTACACCTTATTGTATATCTAGTAAGCAGCAGAATTTGCTCCACCTACACAATCCTAGATGCATTGAAGATTGCCATCGTCATATTACCCCTGAAAGAATAAGACGGGATTGCACAAAGCACGTCTTTTTCTGGATTACCGGGAGAAACTAATCGTTCCCACGTTACTAGTGCGCTACATGGCTACTTCTCTCTATTCGTGGGATCTCCTAATCCTTATAGGACCCCTGAAGTCATTTATTTGCAGCAATTGATCATCATTACAGAAGAACGAAATCATACTCCTAGGTTACAACCAGAAGTGAATCTCTCTGTCTTACACCAATTTCTAGTGACGTAATGAGTGTAGAACTAGAACCATAACATTTATGGACAATTACCGAACGAATACGCAGTGATAAGCTGTTGTTCCGTTGCTAGGCTCGGCCCTAATGAACACAGCGCAAGCGCCGTGAAAATTCCATCATAGCATTGAAGCTTTGTGGAGTGCGCCACTTGATTGTCAAGCACTCCTTTAGGGAAGCGGGAAGCTGTAGGAGTGAAAAAATATAGGTGGATTTCATGCTCATATTCAAAATCAACCTAAATCGATCTCGCGAATAAATCCTATCCACAATATCCAGTGGTCGCCGGAAACAAAAATATCTCGTACGAGTTGTTCCATGTATTCTTTGACATAATGCAACAAAACAGCCCTCTCAAGACAGAGGTAGCATACCACGAAATTGACGGTATTGGATTTCTCCACGAAAAAATAGGGTCAGGGTGTAAGCTTCTTAGAGATATATGACACGTTCTTAGGTGCCTAGTAGGGAAATTTGATCAACAATACCGTTCCCGGAGACTGTTTCAGGAGAATTAGCGGGGGGATTGAGCGTGACCGCACTCATGCTCGTGATGTAGTACCAAAGAGATCCAAACATGGTCAATTTCGTAATATGCTCCACTATATTACTTTACTTTATATTACTATTTTCTATATTTCTATTCTTATATTACTATATTTCTCAACGACAAATTGTGAAACGAGTTTATAACGAGGAATTTAAAAAGATCATTTACACTGGAATCTAACTCTTTTTAAGGGCTTATGCATACTTCTGGTGTTGAAGCAATTAAACTCTAATTATCTATTTATCGATTTATCGATTCAGTTGCTCAAATCACTTTTATTCAGTGTAATTCCGGGAAACGGTCATGGTACATCGATGCAAGATAAGGAATGTGATAAGGAACACCGTCATAGCTTTAACTTCCTCAAAAGCTGAAATAGTTCCGTGCAGTGGTAGTGATAACGTAGTGGTCTCACTGGGAATTCCTTAAATAAGGTCCATAGGTCGAATACAAATATAAACACCTTACGTAAAAGCTAGAACTCCACAAAGACTTTGGTAATGTTATTTTATCAATGCCCTCATACTCAACTGATTGGATCTTCAGGCACCTCGGCTAGACTGTACAATCCCCCTACTTTTATCAGATAGAAGTTTATTTTTTATTAATCCAAAAAAAAAGATCCAACCAGGAATTCTACATCGATACGTCGTTATGGAATGTTATAGTATAAGATTTCACAAGCGGTAGTCCGTTCTATGTAACTTGCTCATATGCACGATTGATCTGCTGTCCGTGTTAGGGTGACCACAATCTATATGATCCTCACATACGAACCACCATATTTTTAGGTAGGCCCAAATCGAGTTCCATTCCTTCATCCTACTTTCTATCCTCTCTTTGAGGTCTTTGGTTGATTTAATTCACATAATTTACGCAATGTAGTAACAACTTACATTTTCCAAACTTTATTGAACATCCCATTATTACGTTCAGAGATCGAATGGAACCAAAGAAAGAAAAATGCAGTGGTGGTCAAAAACCACACGAGGCCACGACATTTACATGAACATCAGTTGCAAGCAAAGCCTGCCAAAAACTAACACATATATTATACAGTCAAAGGCTGCATCTTGGTCATACCACAACGCAACCTAATGAGGTGGCTATGAAAGAGTGAGGTATCGTGAGAAAGGGATAAACGGGAAGGTACAGGAAGGCTTGTCTCCATTTTGTCAATTTATTTGGCCTTAGCTTTTCCAGCCTTCTTCGGAGAAGATGCTGATCCCCCAGCTTTGTATGCTGCCATCTCCTTTTCGTATCGCTTCTTCTCGTCAGCGGCCATTTTCTCCCACTTGGACTTATCAGACACCTTGGCCCATTCGACACCAGCGGCCTGAAGTGCTCAAGAAGCTAGTTTCGTAAACTCTCACATGATGGAAATAGTGACCACTAGTCTTGTGAACAATGGAACAAATACCGTCGAGAAAATTAGCTACTCACCCTTGAAACATCAACGACGCTCATACCAGGCTTGGCCAGTTTTGAGCGGTTTTCGTTCAACCATAACATGTAGGCCGACTGAGCACGTTTTGGAGCATTCGGGTCCTTCTTCTTTCGTTCTGCCTTCATTTTTGGCGATTTCACTTTCTTTGGAGATGAGGAAGCAGCAGCCTTCTTTGGGCGACCCATTGTAAATGTGTGCTGAAAGCAATAGGATCGACTGAGTTTAAATACACGAAGACTTATCACACATACACGAAAATAAGAGTAAGAACGAGGAGGGACTCAATACAGTTCAACTAGAAATGGTATTCTAAGGATTAAGAACTAATGAAACAACACAGGATCGACCGTTAAAAGCAGAAGAAATAGAAACAACTACCCAAGTGACCACGAAACATTCTGCACTAAGCGTTCGTCGCGCCCTTTTCGACCGAAACGTCGAGGGCGGAGCCGGCGCGACGAGATAGCGCGTCAGCGTAGGTGCGCAGACGATGCGATAATGGAGAGAGTATGGGGTGGCGGAGTGTGTCGGATACACAGAATGGCGCCAGTTCAAAATTTCCGCCAGCGTTGGCACTTTGCCAACACGACGGGGCTAGCAGGAAACGCGTCACTTTTTGAATATCTCCGACAGATGGCCTTCTATATGTAATAGACGCGATAGTCGAATGAATCAAAGAGTTCGATTGAGATTAAGAATAAGCTGTCCACTTGTGGATTATTTGGTTTGTTTGAGGCCAATTAGTACAATTAGTTTGTACGATATTTTAAATTAAGAAATCCCAGACGTTCTAGCGATTCCACAAGTTCTCAGTCAATCTGTAGAGCTGTTTCTTAAGCCGTCCAACAGTCATCTAGAGTTACAATCGAGAACGATTTGGGACTGTTAGTCGCTTCTATGTAGTCGAGTCCCAAACCACTAACAGCCTACTTCTCCTCCTTCTTCCCTCTCTACTTCTAATAGCGTGAATCAGAATTATCCATTTCTCTGCAGTAAACTCCGTCTTGCAGACAATCGAGACATTAAGTATCTGACAGAACATTTCTTTTTCTTAAGAGAGGGAGAGATTCCTAAAGAAAAGAAAAGGTGCATCGGAAGGAAATTTGAGATTAACTAGACAAACAATACCATAGTAAAACAATGAGGATAATGATTAGAAATCGAAGCCGTTCACACACGAGGTCTAACACGATGAACAAGTCATAACGTGTGTGAGTCACAGGAGCAAACGTGTCGAACGTCGACGCGCAGTCGATGACCTATTCGCTGAATGGCTACGATGAGAATCATAAGAACACTACTCAAAAAAAAAAAACAGATTTCAAATGTGGTCAAGAAAACATCGGTTCCAGAAACGCAAAGTAATTGAAGTATTGTTGAAAAAAAGAAATAAAACTAGTCGATTAATGGTGGAGATATCTTTCAGGTAGATGATATTAAACTTCTCTACTCATTCACCTTCCTCATTCGTTTTTTTTTTCCTGAGATCCAGAGATTTTAAAACATTGTATGACACAAATGAGGTTCTTCCCAACCATACCATGATTGTGTACTACTTTCTTAAGCTGAACCAAGATTGTTATTGATCTTTATTCTGGCTAACGTTGGTTCAGCTTAAGAAAGTAGTACACAATCAAACTCTACAATGCCACGATTCAAAGAAAGTCGAACTTGGAACATACCATGATTGTTCCCACTTCCAATAATCTTCTGACCACGAATACGCGAAAATATTGAGGAATATTGAAATATTGAAAGATATATTGAAAAAATACCACTAATACCACAAAAACCATTAATCTTCTGACCAATACGCGAAAATATTAAGGAGCTCTGTTTCCATTGGAAGTTTTTTTCGTGTTTCTGCTACTATCTTTCCCGATAGTATGTACTCGATTTTCGTAGTGTATGAGTTGACACATTCCATCTGTAGTTAGTCTCATTTGCTATGCACGTGTTTACTTGAATTGAAGCGTGCAATCAGAGACCAGATTGGTGCTGTAAACTCGTCCTCGCAACTACAAAGTTTATACGGTTGACATTAAGACGTAAGACAACCATTTTACGGTCCTAACATTACCTCTGAGACCTTTCAGATAAACATTTATGCTGTTAAAAGAAAAACCACCACATAAGAAATAACAAAAGACTTCGAGAGGATTGAAACTCTATTACCATGAGCCATGAGAATGTCAAATGAATCCTTTTTTCTCAGCTCTCATTTTTGCCCTTGTCACGAGGACCAACTTCATTATTAGAAAGAACTTATTGTTCTAGAAAATGTAATAACTTACCAGGAAGCACATAGCAGATGTACTGGCAAACATGTTTGAGTTCAGAGGTATCTTTAGTAGATTAAAAAAAACTTTCAAGAGTACTGGATAATCGTCCCTTCGAAAAGAAGAGAAAATAGCATACCGGGAAGCATATTTGCTCAGAAACATACTCGACACAGATAACCTCTGTAGATTTCACTATTTGAAAGAAAAACCTTCAAGGATACTGCATAATTGTATCCTCTAAACAAATTAGTAGAAATCACAACATCGGAGCTATCTGCTGAGTTCGGAGTTGATATTTTATGTTATATCGCAAGATATTTCCATAAATCAAATTTAAATGTACGCAATTTCCGTAAGAAATCATAGGTAATGTTTATCACATTATTGCTGGATCTTTAGCACTGTTTAAGACATAAATATTATTTCTTCATTCTACCTCATTAACCAGATGAGTATCACAAGAAAAGTAGGATCTTTTTTTTTCTCATGGCCTTTCTGTTGAGCATTATCCCTCAAGTGAGGCGTGATGTTGGCTTAGGCGATCCGCGGGTCACACGAGCAGCACAGCACGATGTCATCGAGACAAAAGATGAGGTCATATCAACGTACGTCGATGGTTAGCGCAAAATAATTAAGAATTCTCAGGGCAAGCAGGTGATCAAAACAAATAAGAAGTGTTTTTTTTACTAACTTCTAGAAATGAAATTCTCACAACAAATACGTGAAAGAGATTAATTCTCCTTCCATTTTAAGACTTACGGGCGCCGCATACTCAGGATAGAAAGTCTAAAGGAAACGTGTGTAGTGTTGCAGAAAAAAAAACCCCGACACCTTACAAACACTTCTCAATCTATCGATGTTAAGCTGATCCCATGGGCACGGGAATGTAAACACGAGCGGCTGCTTTGCGTCTAAAAATTGTTCTGCTTAAAAAAGAGCATTATATCCGAAAATTAACGACGAGGCGGTTTTGCAATGTGATATCTAGCTTAAAACATAAATATATAATATGAACACATGCATATTACATGAATGTATCAGAAATGTAATTCGCAAAGTTCCTATCAGCTTCGTTTTCTGAGAATTATGGACGAACACCTGTTAGGGACACATATTGTTTAGAACGTGACATATCTCGATTAGTATAGGTTTATACATATTAATAAAATCAAATCGAGAAATTGGAACAGTCTAGATACTAGAGTAATCAAGATGTACAGGATCCTACCAGTTCTGTATGATATCCTCTAGAAACGTTAATCTAATAAAACATTGGTCCATAGGAAATGAAATAGTCCATTCTCGGGGTGGAGTGTATTAAGAGAGAGAGAGGGGGTGGGGGGGCACTCAACCGTGCGCTTATTTCTAGAAGTAAATAACTAAGTTAGTCAAAGTTCTAAAACCTAAGCATTAGTCTTGAAGGATCTAAGACATGCAGGCTAAAGCTACTGAGAAAAAAAAGTAGAGCTTCCAGAATTAAGAGCACCGTTGAAGCTGCATTACTCTGCATTAATATTACTTTAGAAGAGACATGCGTCGAACGTCAAAGGAAAAATATTCGCTTAGGTGAGAGAAGAACGCAAATCCAGAACTGAAAGACATCGACTGAGCTACCGCTGGTGGGAACATCCAGCAAATGAACGTTTTAAAACAACTGACTTGATTGAATGTGCGATGTAATGTTAGGGAAAAAAGAACTTGACGAATGTGTTTTACGTTTGAGTATAGATCTTCTTCCAGTAACAAAACCCCCAACTTTTATTATTCTACTATTAAATACAGTAGTAATGTGGAATGCTCCTCTACGTCTGCAAACGCTGCAAGGTTTCCCGACGTGCGGCTCGGATTTCACGTGCCGCCCGTTTTCAACATTCCCGCCATCTTCGTGCTTTTTTTTTACTCCAGATTCTTCTTCTCTTTTATTTTTTCGAGATGTGTGATGTTTCAAGGTTGTTGTTTATGTGGTTTCTTGTTCAACATTCTTATTCCTTCCTGTTTCTTCTAGGTTGTAGTTCTTTTTGGACTATTTCTTCCTTGAAGCTTTTCCATATTCTGATTAAATGTCAGAAGACATCTCTTTGTACCGTTTTCATATTGTGGTTTTCCATTGCTGCTTATTCCAATGGAACAGCTGTCGGTTGCTAATTCGCTCCTCCTTAACGTATTCCATTCATGAAAAGATTATCGGTTCTACAGATCATATGTTCCGTTTGTTCACGTTTCTCCGCACTAATCAATACTCCCCTTTTGTTACAAACCTTTCGGTCGTCGTGGTTCATCTACCACCAAATAGAACTTGTTGCATTTATTCCCGAAAGTACACAACAGCTCATAAATCCAAAAACTACCTTTTGATTAGGAATTCCTTATGTTCTGTTACGAAATCTGACTGCACGCGACGGTCTCACTTTCTGAAATTAATATGAAATATCGTTTAGCACGGCAGGTGGATATCTTTGTCATCAGATCATCCAAAGAATTCCAATCCTAGCCATCTTCAAAACCAGAGAATCCCCTCTCCCTCTACAATAGTTCTCTTTAAATTAGTGGGGCTGCTCGATCCCCCTATTCTTTGTCACAGTCCCTGCCCATTATTGAGGCGCAACTACTTCCTTCCACCCAAAGGACACCCCAGTTAACACGTCCCGCAACAAGATTCTAAAGGTCTGCAGCGATTTTGCTTAGACTGGTCTCGACGCGACGGCGTTGTTGCGTATCGATTCGCACGCGGTTCCTTTTTGTGGCGCGAGCGGTCACGGCCTCGCTGACCTCTTCCGCCTTAGGCATGTTTTCTTAGTGTATAATGTTATTAATTGCTTCGTTCGAACGGTTGTGATGAAAGTATTTTATGCTCATTGCTGTCGTGTGACTCTCGTGTGTTCGGTGTCTCTCGCGTGATTCTTTTTTCTTTGCATTGGCAACGTGCCGGGACTTCGTTTGTATTCGTCGTGAATTCATGACATTCTTTTGAACTTACATTTACGTTTTTAAGTTGCCATCATGGCTGACGTAGAAATGGAACAACCTAAAGTTGAGCCTAAGGAAGAGGCAGTGGAACAGAATGGAAACGTCAACAAGGAAGAAGCTAAGACCACTTCGGTGAGTTGGGGTCCTTTTTTAAGGCACACAGAAGCTCCGCATAAGGCGTGCTCTGTTTACCGAGCAGGAAAGAAAAATAGAATCAAACAGCCGAATCGTATAGGCTGTTTTAACAGGTCGTCATTGTATCAATGATGACCTGAAGTAGTTAATCGAATGATGACAGCATTTGGACGTTGTTGTGACACAGTTTGAGATATCGAAAGTAATAGAGGTAGTAGAAAGTTGGGTTCAGCTTCATGCTGACTAGACATTGTGCGATTAACTGTTAGTTTTTACAACAGAAAGAATAGCTGGGATCAGTTGCAACTATAGTTTGACACAGCAACGCAAACGAAGTCGAAAACACAAAAATGACGTTATGGAAGGCATACTTTATGCCTGAGGAAAGCCTGTGATTAACAGTCAGCGGCATAGTTTCTGGCTTTAATGTATATTATGTTAAAGGCGTTTGTGATTCGTGTTAAAATTCAAAAACGTTGCACCTATGCATAGCAATCCTTATTTCACGAAATGAAAATCCGTTATTAGGAATAGTTGATGCTGCAAGTGATCGATAACTTCTACTAGATCATCGCTGTTGTCCTAGTTAACAATATAATTTCGAAAGATTTATTGAATTCCTCTTCGTGGAGTTGCGATAATATAGGAAGGAAAAGCGAACTATTTTATCATAAATACGCTCGTAAATGGATAGGAAGATGGGAGGATTGCACCGTTTTTCCACAAAGTCTAGCAACTGTTGATTGTATGGTCGTTCGGTCAGTACATGCGGCATTGTTTCGGCTAAAAGCCCTTAGCGAAAAACCATCGTTTAATCTTACGTTCGGGTTCGTCCATAAAGAAGGATTATTTCAAAATAAGAACATAAAATTCTGTCGCGTGAGTATGGCAGTGATCTTTGAAATGCATGAGGAATTAATTTCAATGGTAGCGTTCATAATTCCTAGCGTTTTCAATACTCCAATACTATTGTGCATATCTTATGAAGAACTGTATCAGCAGAATTTTTGCACTATCCTGCTAAAATATGGAAACGAAAGGGCAGTTGTGCCATGAAAAGTGTACGGCTGCGTCAACGGAATAAATGTGGAAGAATGCATTTTTGCAATTTCTACCATGGGCTGAGCCCACATCTTGTTTTCAGGAATATGAGGAAAATGAGACATATAAGAAGTTGATCTCCCAACAAATGAAGAAGTCAGTTGCGGAATCTTTGATGAAGCTCTTCGACAGCGGATACATGACAGCAGACGACGTTGACGAGCGTGCGGTTGAGATGATGAACTCTTTCCCAGAAGATCAAGCTCGCTACATAGTTGAACAACTGAGGGTTTGTTATCTATTTATGTCGAACTGATTGGTTCAGACTCAATTATTATATCATTTTGCTCATTTCCTTTCAGGAGTCAAGGCTCTTTGGTGTCCAAAACAAGGCTCAGTACTTGATGTCGTTAATGCGCAACTTCCGCGATCGTGTCCGCAACCAGGGCGCACAATCCGTTATGGCAGGAAAGCTCATAACTGGACCAGATCCCGAAAAAATGGCTGAAATTTTGAAAAGAACTGGATACTCTTTGGAAATCACAGTTGGCCAGCGAAAATATGGAGGTCCCTGCCCAGACTGGGAAGGACCACCAACTGGACCTGCTGGTCAGGGACATGAGGTACTGTTTTATAGCTGTAATTACAGTGTGCGGAAACCGATGTCCGAACTTAAGGAATCATGGCCTGTTAGAAAAATTGTTAGAATGTTAGGAAAATAAATGCATTGAGTTTAGAGGCAGCGTCGACGGAGTTTTTCTTGGGTGATTTGCATCAATACCTGGGTTATAGCTGGAGCGAATTAGAGCAATAACTCAGAATTCCCTCTATAAATAGTTGCGTCCGAAGTCCCAATGAATGTTTCGCGTTTAAATTGTGATACTTGCAAAACTCGTCCCAAAACCATGATACTTAAACTATTAAAGAAAGGATAAAGGTACTTGAACTACTAAAGGAAAGAATTTTCTTCGGATGCCACCTTCCATTGTGCTATCCTACAACTATACACGGTCGTGAGGCAGTCGCTGAGTTGTGCTACGATGTTCTGCAACTTGTAGATAACTGTCGGTCTCAAGTGCAATTTATCGTTTAGGTCTATGTGGGACACATTCCACACGAACTCTTCGAGGATTCCATCGTGCCCCTCTTCGAGCAGTGTGGAAAAATCTGGGATCTCCGATTGATGATGGATCCTATGTCTGGCAAAAACCGCGGATATGCGTTCTTGACGTTCTGTGAGAAGGCCTCTGCTGCTGAAGCAGCCAAGAAGGTTATTCGCTTACCTTCTTTTCGTCTCTCTCTCGCGTCTAGGGGGCGCTCTTAGTCGTTGTGCAGTCGTGACTCCTTTTTTGCCGCGCTTTCTTGCCTCATTGTTTTGTTATTTTGGTGTCCTTGTTATCTCTTGTACTTCATTGATTTCGCCACATATGGTTCGACTTATTTCATTCATCCATTTCATCAAAATTTTCGAAAAGATGCGTTGAAAACAGCGCCAAAACTGAAAAACTGCGCAAAAATGCACGAACAAGCTGTGATTTTAGTATGATGGACACGAAATTTTGCCCGGAAAAGCTCTGAAAGTGAACGTCTCTGTCGCAAACACACGTCTGTTCCTTGGAAACATCCCCAAGTCGAAAACTAAAGACGAAATTCTTGAGGAGCTCAAAAAGCACGCAGGTAAAAAAGAGCTGAGGCCCTTGTCGTTTTTGGAACCAGTTGTTTCGAGTTGTTCGTTTCTTTTGAACAGTGGATGGGCTAGGTAAGCCAGCTAGCTGGTCAGGTAACGTTTTCGTTCAAGTACGACCCGTTTGGCCTACTCCCTTAATTGTTTGCAGAGGGTGTTACGGACGTGATTGTCTACACCATCCCGGATGCCACTGAACGCCACAAGAACAGAGGGTTCTGCTTTGTCGATTTCGCGGATCACAAGACAGCCTCAGATGCTAAAAGGAAAATTCAGCAGCACAAGGTATATGCACAACGAATAATTGTAATAGTAACAGATGTGAATCATTTGGTTTATTGAAAGAACTCGTTGGGAAACTAATGAAAACTTAGAAAAAAAAAATGGTTGAATATCTACCCTGTGGGGGCTGTGATTCAAAGCATTGGTCAGTAATCTCGGAATGACTGCAGGAGTCGGTTGTGTATAGGAGATTTTTGGGACTAGCTATTAGTGTCTGAGTAGCAGATTTCTAGTTCCGGAAGTATATGTTTTATGGTTTGAAGTCGTCGCTCTTTCCTCACAGATCATGTGTATGAGCCAGTTCCACAGATTATAACAAAGACAAACCAAATGAGGAATAAGAAATGAAAAAAAAATCAAAATTATGAGTTTTTGCTTTCGCAATGAGTACGTAACCTTTTCATCTTTGTAGATCCGTCCTTTCAACAGCGAACTTGTCGTTGATTGGGCTGAGCAACAAGACGAACCAGATGAAGAGACAATGAATAAGGTAGGTGTCATTTTTTTGTGGTTATTGATTTGATGTTAGTTCAACTTGTGAGTACTTCTAAGCATTTTTTTTTTCTTCAGGTTAAAGTTTTATATGTTCGGAATCTTAAAGAATGTGTGACCGAAGAGAAGTTGAAAGAGATCTTCGGCACATTTGGAGAGATCGAGCGGATAAAGAAAATTAAAGACTACGCCTTCGTTCATTTCAAGGAGCGAGATCCGTGCTTGAAGGTACAAACCTTTACTTAGTCTACTATTGCCTTCAATTTCAGTTTTGTTTAGGCTTTGGAAGAATGGAACGGAAAGGATTTGGAAGGTGTAAATATTGACTGCTCTCTAGCTAAGCCGCAGACAGAGAAAAAGAAGAAGCCTATGCGTGGTCGCGGCATGGGCATGGGAATGGGAATGGGATACGGCGGTGGACCTGGTGGATTCGGTGGCGGTCGTGGCCGTGCCAACAACATGTATCCGAATATGTTAGTCTCCAGATATTCCCTTCCAATGTCTCTTAACCTTGTTTTTTGCAGGGGCTTCGACGACTACAGTTACGGTGGTGGTTATGGAATGGGAGGCGGCTACGGAGATTACGGCTATGGAATGGGTGGAGGCGGCTACGGTGGGGGATACGGCGATTTCCAAAATGGTGGTTATGGTCCCCAAGGCGGCTTCGGAGGACCGTTTGGAGGAGGAGGTTTTGGCGGTCGTGGAGGCGGTGGATTCCGTGGTGGGCGCGGTGGCAACAGAGGAGGATTTGCAGGGTATACATTGTTTTCAATTTTGAAATTATGTTCTAACTAGAAATTCTTGAGAGTTATGCACATATTTAGGCGAGGCAAGCGACCGGGTGACAGGACTGGAGGCCCAGCGTCAAAAAGGGACAACGGTGCACCGGACTTCTCGGCTGATGTAAACATGAGCTCGTTTTAGATCTGATCTGATGTTTCCATTATTCCTCTCATGTGTTTGTTGTTCTGTGCATACTGGCAGTTCTATCGTGACTTAATGTTGTTCTGCTGTTGAGTTGTTGGCGCGATTTTGTGTCGCCGTATTCGTGTCCCTCAGTATCTCGTCCTTTTTTTAACAACTATGTTGTCACGTTTAATTATTCATTATTAAATATGTGAATTATTAATGGTTTAAGTTAAGTCAACAAAGAGCTTTTTGCTGATGCATCTAAGGTAAAGTTTATTTCGAGGTTGTTTTCGTGTGTGTGTAGAAAGAATTCTTAGATGAGTACCATGCCGAAGACCATAGATGTTGGGAACGTGCCGCGGAAAATTTTAGTTGGTAAGTTGCGGAAGTGTAGGATACGACAATTTTCTCGTCAGTGTCAGTGTCAGTGTGACAGCAGCTATACCGATTGCGTCATGTACGTGAACGAGAATAATCTAGTTTTTTTCACTTTGGAATCCACGGTAATCGTTCGGGAGAAATTAGATGAAAAATCAAATAAAGATAAAGTGCTTGGGGTTAATTAATCCACTTGAGATACGCTATCATGTTCAATACAGAATCGTTTGAGGTTTACGAACGTGTGAGCGGCCTAAACAGTGACTTAGAAGGCGGCCGATGTGTCAAGTCAGTGTTTTTATCCTCCCAGACAAGTCTGGCACCAATTTATCGACTCCGGAGTGATGAAAGGCTTGGTGAGCAGTTGGGCGGATTCGAACCTCCGATCGATGCAGGAACCTCTAACCGACTGCGCTACACCTCCCCTTTTTTTAAAGTCAAATATTTCTTCGAAAATAAAGAAAAACTAAATTTTTAAAAGAATCAGTGACCTATTGCAAAACTGGAACTACTCAAGAACATTGCTTACGTGAAGCAACGATGAAGCGCCCACATCATGATTCTCATACTTTACATTTGCTGGAGGGCGGGTGTAGTGCAGAGGTTAGAGGTTCTGAATTGAAGTGAGCGTCGTAGTGCATCCCAAGCGGATTGATTAATTTATCATTTCTTACATTTGGTGTGCAGGATCACAGTTAATCGCCTGTTGATGTTTTTCACTTGATCATGCAAATTTTCATATTTTACGTCCTAATCTCAAGTACTTGTTGGGTGTTTCTATTGCTTGATACATTTCTGGTTCGTATTGAAATGTTTGTTCTCCAGAAGTGTGCGAGGATGTGAGCGAGTTCCTAGTTATTATGGCACACACGGTATTGTACCGGTTTGGTGGCTATTCTCCTGGGGAGTTCCGTGAATATTCTTATGGAGGAGTAGTAACGGCGAAGGTAAGTGTGATTGATTCGGTTGATTCGGGATCCTTTTCTGCTATTAAATGTTTTGTTAAATTTGGAACAACATACTACCAACATACCAGATTTCTGTCCTTCCCCAAATTGTGAGGGCACGCATCGACTAGCCCTCATAATTTGGGGAAGCACAGAAATCACGAGAAAATACTTGTCAAACGTAGTGCACTTTTTTCTGAGCATGGAATAAAAGAACTAGATGGAATTCGGATAATTATGGATTTGAAGTAACTATGAATAGCAAACTAGCCAACTAAACGTTCACCTGTATCACCATGCTCCCGTTAGTCGTCAATTCGATCAAGTGGGCGCTAGGAATTTTTCCGTTTGTTTCGAAGGAAGTTATTCAGTGGCTTCCCTTCCTGTGAGAATCGGAAAGAGTATCGTGTTTTTCTTAAAGGGTCCTGTAAAGGTCAAGTTGTTATTATGAGGTCCCTGGTTTCCCTACAGTGCTTTTGATATCGCCGGGTATCCTGTGGCTCATGGCTCTGATCCATTAGTTCGTTGAAGCGATATCTGCGTCCTATTCTCGTTTTTCTCTATTACAGGTTATCACGATAAGAAAAACGGCTATGATGACATGACATGTTGACTGCGATGTGGTTTCTGCTATTTTTCTGAAAAGCTCAAGAATAACATCGTCAAAGAATGTACTTATCTTAATTTGCTTTCAAACGTCAAACGTTAAACTCATTCTCACTGTAATTGTGGTCTTATCTCCTACATGCTTCTGTTCAATACAATTTAATTCTCTTTAAAAATAGCGCTTAAAAACAAGCAAATTTCGTGACGATGCTATCACACTAAGTACGCCGACATTGTGTTTTATTGTCATCACATTGTAGCTATAGTTGGGTAAAAACGACATGAAGCACGGACAGTTGCGTAAGCGGCTGCGCTCGAAGCATGGCGCGGTGGAGCGTAGTGGTTGCGATCGTGTAAGGATCCTCGCTACCGCCACCCATCTCTGCGGTATGCCACGGTCCCACCTCGATTCCAACCACTGTCTCCACCGCACCGCTTCGAGTGCGCAGCCGCTTACGCAACTTTCCGTGCTTCATGTCGTTTTGACCCAACTATACGCTTGCTGATGTCTGTATATTTAACCGGTCAGTCTGCGGGACGCAGCACGTAATTGCATAAAAGTATGTCATTCCTTTTCTGTTCGCCTATATCAACTATTTCATTCACTTGCGCTTTTAAAAGCGCTTAAAACATTCTGACTGTAAAACACTATAATGTACTGTAATAATATAATACTATAATATACTATTATAAAAAAAGTGGTTGTTGCATTCATCCTATATTCCATATTCCTCGCTATGAGCCCAACTGCTCGGGCTTAGCAGACTGAAGACCGTCTTAGGATCATCCAAATCGGCTTGTCCCGAAGGGTGAACCAGTGCGGCGCAGCAGGTGGCTGGCTGCGAGTTGACGAGGTCGCAGCTGTCCTCATTGATATATAAAACACAACACAAGAAGAATAGCGATTGGGTTCATACTTTCCTCATGAAAAAGCAGACAAATCTGTAAGAGGTTCTTTATTTCTTTTTTTGTCTTGGATGAGCTGAATGATTTATTGAAACGAGAGGAGAGAATAACATTTAACATAGCTGAGAAGTGTAGTGCTAATGAAGTTGTCTTTGAACTGAATCATATAATTTGATGAGAAGAACTTGTGAATTTGTGCGAAATGGTGCATTTTTCAAGCCTGTAATGTTCCCTATGACGTGAAAATTTCAATAGAATTTACAGCATCATTGCTCGGAAATAAATTTTGCGTCTGTAATGTCTTTGGTTCGATTGGTGAGGCGAATCATTGTTAACTAGACCATAAATTCGCCATTTTCAGAATTTCACATGTCATTTTCTTAATTTCTACGTATGCTATTAGTTACAACCTTCTGAAATTACCTAATTATCTATCACAACTTATCAGACCGCTTCAAAGTTATCGATATAGATGGGTGCTCCCGTCAATACCCATGTATCGATAACTTTTTGGTTTCAGATAGTTTTTTTTTCCGAAAAAACTCATGGGAAGGTAGGATCTGGAAGTGCAACAAGACTATGTGCTTGTGCAGTAGCATACAGTCGTTTTTCCAACAGGGCGGGGTGCCACCGGAGTGGCACCTGCTGCATGTCCGTTTATATTTTAACCACATACTTCCTCAACAATCGATTAACGGTAAAGGTAAATGTATTTGGAATTTCGCTTCATACTCTTGGACAGTGAGGCCCACAAATCTCGCTCCCTATAATTTTTTCCCATCTTTTAGGAAAATGTGAATAAAGTGGAAAACCGCATAAACAATATAAATGATTGTGGTAATGAAAGAAATGGATACTCAAGGATAGAATGAATCCCACTACTGCTTGAATGTACGCTGTGCGCTAAGAAATCCACATATTGAGCACTTGTGAATGTAAAGTATAAGGATTCACATTCAAAAAACTGTTCTTAAATATGCTGCGCGGTCCGCGGTCGCAGAATGGAAGCCCTTTAAAATTGGTTGTGATATACACTGTGTCACTTCAGTCACATTTGCGGCAGCGCTCAACCTTGAAAGTGCTCGTTCGTTTATCTTTTTCGCGCTTTCTAGCTGGTTTCAGCTTTGTATTTACAGGAGCGACCAAAGGTGATTTTTGCAATGAGAAGTTTTGTTTGCCGATGTCGGCCGTAGTTTTTGGTTGTTCGGAAAAGTCGTAAGAATCGGAAGGGTCACAATAATTGCTGAACATATGACTGCTATTGCAAAAAGTGAGCCAGGAATAGGAACGGCTTGAAAAATATTGTATGTAAAAATAGATTAAAATTATTCTAAAAAAAATAGAGTAAACTAAATTTTACGATCTGGAAAATTTGGTGGAAATTGGTCTCAACAGGAACTCTGATTTCTTGGAGTTTTATAACTGAACGATAATGTTATAGTCTATATAAGTGAATAAATACTGCTATGCATAGCTAGTAGTTTCTGGAATAATTTCCATGACGTTTTCAGACATGTCTCGACGAACGAGTTATAAGATACTGCCAACGGTCTGCGCATTTGGCTAATCAAGCGATGCAGAAACATAATCTGGAGAAATATGAAGGTTTGCATTTTAAGTTTAATTCTCTGTTAACTTGATTTATTGCATGAACGTGACGCATTTTAAAATAGCTTCTTTTCTAGCTGTCACTTCGGTAGGGCTAGAATATCAATGATACCCTCGTTATCGTAAATCGTTTATCATAAATCATATCGTGTCGTTTATCATAAATTCTCTAAGTTTTTGGCTGTTATGCAGGCTTTTGCTAGATTCGAAATGACGCTAGCTGAAAGAAGATTATCAGGATGGTCTTTATTGGTTTCCCTTGAACTTCTGCTATTTTGAAATTCTAAAAAGTAAAGTCTGGCGCATCAATCCGCTTGGGATTTGTATCGGTGTTTTAATCCTCCCAGACAAGTCTGGTAACAATTTATCGAATCCGTAGAGATGAAAGCCTCGACTGGCACTAGTGTTGTTTCGAACCATCGATCGTGTACATCTGAACCCCCTACCGACTGCGCTACACGCACCCTTTCTCTGCTATTTTCTACGTTTCCTTTGTAAATATCCGTATGCTGAATAGGACAAAATCACACTTATTTTTCTTTCCCGGTTCATTCTTACTTTGCAGTTTCGATTGAGGACAGAACCGGTGAAGCTTTGATTTCGTTTCGAGTAGAATTCCGGCGGACACCAACTTTCTACAATAGGACTATGTAAAGTGCTTTATTTTTGTATTAAGGAAATTCTGCACTTTAGTTAGGTCCTTTTTAGAAAGAACCTAGCTGAACCGGAACTGTGCCGCCTCCGCCACAACCTCGCAGAGACGCTGCTTCAGTTGCAATCGGTCAAGATATCTGATGAACTGCAGGATAGGCTAGAAAATACACGTTGGTTTTCTCAAGATCAGTTCTCTAAATATCAAGTTATTGTTTCGGTTTTTCTGTTGTTATTCTGTACGCACTCGCAGCGTTTTTTTTTTTTCTTCTCATGGCGATAAAATCGGTCACCTGGGTGAAAAATCGTCTTATCTCCTAATAATCGCCGTTTAAACTGCTTGTAAATGTGTGTTGATAGCACTTGAGCTGTTTGCTCAGAAGACCGAAATACCCACATGATGTGCTCAAAGGTATCAGTTCCATTTCTGTGAGTTATGTGATCCAGAGATAGATTGCTTCGGTACATGCAACTTGGTGCGCTCAATCAGCAATATCCACACATTGCGCTGCAAGATTCTATCCAAATGATCCTTTCCATTTAGTGAAGCGGAAAAATGAAGGAAAAACGAAAAAAAGAAGCAGACGATACGGGCAGGAAATGAATAAGATGTAGAGAAGATTGGTTTGAAAGAAAAACTGCCTCATTTCCAGGTTTTCAAGTGATCGTTTATTCGTAATCTGTGGATATTGTGGTTTAAGGCATATCTTCATCATCTTTCATGTACCGAGGCATAATAAATCCGGGTCCCGATGCACACAAAAAAAAAACGTAGAAAGAAAAAATGCAAAAAAGGGAAACTATGGAGGGTTTCTGTCGAAAATCGACGGAAATACGTCAGTCCAACACGCTATACGGTATAGTCGGGACAATACGACATGAAACACGAGTGTAGTTGATGTGCATTAGCGTACGCGCTCGAAACGGCGCTGTGGAGGCAGCAGTTGGAACCGAGGTGGGCCCGTCGCCAACTGCAGCGATGGGTTTTGCCAGCAAGGATTTCACCACGCTCCTAGCCACTACGTTCCACCGAAGCGCCTCGAAAGAAGCCGCGTACGCAATTGCGTACGTATTTCATGTCGTTTTGACCCTACTATAGGCTACCACGGTTTCTTGCTACACTTTTATTTTCAAGCTTCATTAACTAGCTTGTGTCCTGTGGCTCATTTCTAGCGCCTTTTTCACTACTCAAATGTCATCTGGGTCCCATACTCTGCACAGAACCTTGGGCACGGTTATGGTCTCATCCCTGAATTCGATACTGACTTGACATAATTCCCTTTTTTGCAATTCTTGAAAGGAACACGCGCATAGAAATACCCCCTTAAATGTTTCACGGATTGTGACAGTTGGAGCTAAGTAAAGAAAAACGCAGCAGCAAATCCCACCAAAATTTCAAACTGATCCAAAAAGTGATTGTGAAAGTGAAATCAAGTGCATTAGGGTGCGACTCTTCACGAGTTGTACACGCATGAGCACATCACGTGATTGTGTCGTGATCTCCTACACTGTAAACTCGCACACTAAATCAATCTCAATGATTCATCAACAATATTAAGCAGAAATAAAAATCAATATAAAAAAAACTGCGTATTCAACATGACAAGATTCAAGGACAATCGAACATGGGCACCAGGACGTAAGCGCGGCGTAAGCGGCTGCGCTCGAAACGGCGCCATGGAGCGTAGCGGTTAGGATCGTGGTGGAACACTTGCTACCACCATCCATCGCTGCAGTTCGCAATGCTCCCACCCCAATTCCAACCGCTCTCTTCATCCGCTTCGAACGCAGCTGTTTATGCAACTGCACCGTGGTTCATTCCGTTTGACCCTAGAGTGCAACTTTTTTCGAGTAATGCCACCTTGGATTGAAATGATACAGCGCAACTCGTACTAATTCCAAGTGATCCACATGATTTTGTCGGAAGCATTTCTTTCAAGCATGGTTTACCTCCAGAACTCAACGGTCAGAAACTTCGATAAGCACGCAATATTTCTATTTCTCAAAATCGAACGAACATTTCATTTCGGAGTTTTCCATTCCAGAAGTATCCGGTGCATTGCAAAGTTCGTTCTTTAGAAATACCACATAGTGGCAAAAAAAAGGAAGATTTGGAAATTAATGTATCTAGTGGTTCGACTGGAAGAAATATTAAATCAAGTCGCTATCGTCTTTCTGAACCAAGGATCGCGTGAACAGCATCCAGAAAATAAGAATTAGAGGCTTTCTCATTCATCCCGCCCTGTCTGGTGGTACTATCCGTTGTTGCGTTCACTGTGGGCCAAGGTTTTCAGTGCCTGTGATCCCGTTAAATGAGCAACAATGGTTGTAGTCGATTCAAAACGACCTGAAGCCTGGTGCAGTTGGATAAAAGCGCTCGAAGTGGTGTGCTGGAGCCAGTGATTGCGATCGAGGGTGACTTCTGTTTGGTGCAATCGGCCTGATCGGTACCTCGATCGCAGCCTCTTGCGCAACTGCGCTGAGTTTCAGTTGGTTTTCACTCTGTAGTCTCATAATTGTAAACAGAAAAGATCATTAAATGTTTGGAGACACAGAGTCCAAATGTTAATTTGATATCTAGGCTACGCCTGGTGTCAAAATCATGAAATTTTAACCTCTTATTGCTTAATGTGAACGAATTTTGAGTAACGACTTTTTACGAATTCTCTTTTAAAAATCCAATTCAATTCATCTATTTTTTTTTAAGTATGTGTTTTAAAGTATGTGATCTAGCTGGGTTCGGTACCTATCAGCGGAATAAGTAGGTATTTTCTAGTCGAGAAATTAACTTTTTTTTGTTGTTGTTGTATGAACAACTAGGTACTAAAACCTGTTCATTCAGATTACAAAAATATTTTTTAGCGACACGTCTACGAATTCGTCTCCAGCTGTGTAATAAGCAGCCGAAACGGTTGTTTAAAATTACTGCTGAACCTATTCTACCTGGGATTCTAGTGCCATGGTCCGATCCAGTGCGGAACGAGTACAATCAGGTAATTATTGATATTGGCGTTGCTTTATGAATCATCTTTTTTTTGTTTGTCTTTGCTACTCTACGTTGGCATTTCCATTATGAATTTCCCGAAGCCGAAGCATACGAAAAGTACCAGCGCAATATAGGACTTTTGTGTTCTGTATTCACTTTCCCAGTGTGTTGAAGTGGAAGGTGCTAAGGACACGTATGTTCATCCAAACTTTTTGGGCATCGTCATCTTCAGTACTTGTATACAAACTAATTGAACAGTTGCACAATTTGATGGCGAACTGAATGACTTTTCACGCGTAGAAACCACTGCTCATATCAAACACCATTTCAAATATATCTGATTCAATAAAGCTGTTTTACAAGTTCAACTGCACCAGTTTCAGCTAATATTTGCCGCATTCGTACCTGCGGATCATCCCAGTACTAGTCAACGACCATGGATATCACACAACACATGATCTTGATTCTTTATTACTCTTGCCATTGTTGATCATTCTATTAACGTTTGTTTTGATCATCCAACAAATAAACCATTATCAACTGACAATATAATACCGACACTTAACGAGGTTCTGTTAGAAAATATTGAGGATCCACATACAAAAAACTGTTAAAAGAACCAGAAGAATCACGATCAGTTCAGGGCGATTGTAGGAAAAAAGACCGTCATCTCAACTATAGCGTACACAACAAGCGTAATGTAACGATATAATGATGATCTTAAACAGAGATGGGCCAAAAAATCTACAATCTCAGTGGATGTTATTTAAACAAGAATTCCAGTGACGATAGATCTCATTAATGACGTCACTTAACGATAATTAACCAGTATATGACTAGCACATACTATATCAAACAGAAAAGGACTCGATCGTATACACGGACTCTAATAAGGCGCTAAGAAACGACTCGGCACGCGTATTTGATGTTTAAACTTATAAACGCAGAGAATAAAGAAGAGAAACAAACAAGCATACGAGCACCCGAATCACAACTAAAGAGACAGTACGTGTTAGAATGCTGGTATGTTGGTATTGTGAGTAACTATAGCGATCGAGTTCTATAGGGCGTAAAGAGATGGAAAAGATGGATATCGTTCGCGTACACGCGAGCGAAAACAGGACCATGAGACCCGTGGTAATGGTCTGCCTCGTGCAAAAAACACGAGGACGAGACTAAACCGTGCGCGAGCCAACAACGGAAAATATATGAAAAATGAAAATGAAGAGAAATAAGCTAGCGTGAGACGTGTACGACGACATATCACTATGTACAAGATCGATCTCGATGTGGGTGGAGAGGGAAACTACAGAGATATCGGCAGAATATTTTGAGACGGATTGTCGCTGCGTTGTCGCCCATGCATGGAGCGTCAGAGTGAGAATGTTGCTCACTCATCACCACTCAAACATGAACGCTTTCACAACGATGAGATAGAAGTCTATCAGACCAAATATGCTTCACGAATACAACAGCACACACACTATCTACAACTCGAGCGTGCTCCATAATGCGCGCGAGCGTACACGTCACTCGACGAGCTCTGAGCGTTAGTGACTCTGAACGATGTCGGATATTCACGTCATCGGCAAATATTATGAGTCTCGATCCTACAACCAGTCCGACATCGCATCCAGCATCACCAACTCATCTGACGAGCTCCGAAAGATATATACAACTGCACTAGAGGCAACACCTGAACTGAACACAGAAACGTGTGTGAACATGAGAGAAAAAGAAATCACAAAACCCGACTGCTTCACAGGAGTCGTACAATGCAATGCAATAAGAGAAAGCAAAAAAGAGGTTTCTGTTGGTGAACGCGTAGTAAAAACGACACCCAGCGAGCAAGTGTCGCTAAACTACGCTCGAGCATCATGCCGAATGATCCATGAAAAATGAGAAAGGAATCGTCGCCAGGACACTCGCTTACTGACCCGAAGTATGAGAGAACCACTTCTGATATGCATGACATGACGACCTATTCGGATCGTCTTGCCACAAATACGGGAGTGGTTTGGCAATTTGAAGGTGGGCGAGGCTAAAAAAGTTGCCACGCACAAACACCTTCGTTATGCACAGAATCACATACAACGTTATACGAACAACAGCAAAAAAAGAAAAAAAGAAACAAACAAGTTACAAAACAATTATAAAAGAATAAACTGCTCTAACGGCCTAACCACCATACACAAAAATTGCATATGGGACTAGGCTACAGATTCGATTACTTGATACAAAAACAGAAACTTGGGCAGAATACACTAACGTTAGGAGTTATACTGGATACTGAAGATCGATAATATAGAAAAATAGAAAATTACGGGTATGCCGCTAAGCGGCGAGCAAAAAAAAAATGTGGCGAAGCGAAATATTCGGTGTCGTACGCATTTTCTACATGATGTAGGAGGACATGGCCATGCCATTTGATCCTCAGGAATGCCTGAAAGTTATTACATTAGTCAATCCCAACTGAAAGTGTAACAAACATCAAAATTCTGCAAAGTTAAAGCTTTCTGATAGACTAAGGTCAAGGTCCAGAACATGACGGAAATAGGATTTCCTCACGAGCATCTCATTCCAAAAGTTACGACTGCCCGCGTATGTCGTTTTCTAAGCTGATACTTCTTGCATTCAATATATTCTCCACTAAGCTAATTTTTCCCAATAAAACATGACTTCTTCAGACTTCTTAAATTATTTTGTCCATTTGAGTTAGCAAAATCGGAAAGAAGTGGAAATCGGAAACGGAATGAAATCGGAAACGTTGAGGTTTCGTGAGCGCTACAATTTTCACTTGGTTTTTGATTCAAATCTAGATCCCAACTCCAACTAAAAGAGTTCGAACAAGGATCACTTTCTCATGTTCTCAATCACTGCCTCTTAATTCGATAAACTCAAAAGACTCCAAAAAGATACCCTTAATTTAATGTGTATTTTTGTGCGCTGCACACCGAGCATTTCCTCATCCTAAAACCTTTTTGATCGTAGCCTTACAGACGTCATTGAATTGAAAGTGTTACGCTCGCTAATAAGTTTCCAATGCTACTATGGAAATGACCCCATCATTCGTCTTTCAAACTTGCCTTACCTTATGATGCAGCGACTGCAGCGATGAGACGAAGAGGATGTACACGCATTCCAGAAGGTGGACGAAGCGAGGACTTTTGTGGTGTAGTAGGCAAAACAGACACCTCCACAACATCGCTCAACGATGGTGCACTTGAACAGATTGAGCTCGTTTCCACGTCACTGTTTGCTCCCACGAAAGACCCACTGCTCATTGAGCTGGTGTCTGATTGAGAATTGTAGGCCTAAAGTTGAGCAGTAGATATTCGAAAAGCTCGAATAATGATTGTTGTGACGGTTTACCTCATAGATCCATTCTGTAGGTGGAAGTGGGATAGCGCGTGCAGTAGGCGAGTCGCTGAATTTTGAACCAGCATAGCACGGGCTAGAACCAATCTTCGAGTTGAATGAGATCGGACGACGGGCTGGACGTCGAGAACCCTGAATTACACTTGGCAGTAAGAAATATCCTGTACTATATGATATATTCAGTGGTATACGCACTAATCCTACCTCTTGTCTACTCTTCGGTGTTGCGGGAGCAGATGCGGGACCCGGGGACCCGAGTAAAGCTACTGGTTGCTGCTGTGAATGGCGATGATGATGATTATGATGGCGATGCGCACGAGGCACACTAGCAGATGAGACATTCATTGTTGACTTGTAACAATTTGAACCGGGATTAAATACTGGTATAGCTGAGATGATCTGAGAAGGCGCGGCGTCTTCGAAATGGTATCACCTAAAATGAGCAATAACTGATCATATCAAGATCTCTCTTATTTAAGCTAGTTTGCTGATAACATAAGCAGTAAAGAACTATGCATACAGTGTTCTCGACCATGAAAAACCCCAGTACAGTAATAAGGATCACATGACATCTCTAACATTATGGTGAGAAAAGTCTGTTCTTGCTGAAATTTGTTCCTTTTCCTCAGAAACATGTTACAATTAAAGGAGCACAGTCTCACGATGTCACTAACATGTAACCAATTCCCGAAAGAAGAAGAAAATATAAGGAAGTAAAGGCAACTAGTCACCCGCAAGATATGTATTGCATTCTTGATCTGGACGATTCTGTTAATGAAAACTCAACTGTATCGAGATTACATATCGTACCTAACAACTATAGGGAAATCCACACGAATCAACCGAACCTTGTAGAAAGTCGTTAAGATATATGAAGAAAACTAGACTATCACGGGCTATGATTTCGACACCCTGTCTGTCGAACAAATCCAAAGCAACCTTACTGGTGACTCTTGCTAAGTGTGACTTGCTAAGATGTTTACTATCCGACTACGAACGTTTCGTTGTTGTTTTTTTACACTCGGGAATACTGTTAACGTGACAGAGCTGTTCCCGAATGGCGGACGTCGGTATTTGCACTTAATATTCGCAGAGCACAGCATTAGATAGATGCATCTGCCGACTACATTACTTTGATGAAAGGGCGTCTGCGATTATTGCTTTGCTCTATCTTAATGTATTAGCTGACGGTTATTGCAGATTAGTATCACGAAGATTCTAGACATAGTGCCCATGTTTATCCTATCCTTGGATCTAGACATATTTCTTAAAGAGCTGAATTTGTGGGATGAGCGTTACATTTTAAAAGGTACAAGGTCCTCTTTGACACAACATTCAACAACATTAGAGTTCTAGTTGAATTTTTCTTGCCTTTTTGTTTTTTAAAACAATTTTCAAACGCATAGCCGAACATACGTCGAATTGCAAATGGGGATTAACGAAAGTAGTTACTACATAAAGAAACGTGAAATACACGTGAAATAGTGATATGCTATATGGACACATGTAGGACACTTCATCAATTCTTATTTTTGAGAAAGATTCTACAGATGATCTTCACTTTTTAATCCATCACATTCAAGAAAAGTATTCACATACGCCCTAGGCAACTTGGAACGACGTCCACGCCTTGCCTATCTTTATCGTTCAAAATTCCCGCCCCAAGTCTACCTAATGTCATTAAACTAAAAGCAATAAATATATGCTAACCTGATGAGAATCCTTCGTTCAGTCAGAGTAGCACGATACACCGAGTTATACTCTGATGTCATATAGTGTTCTCCCTAAACATTTAACATTAAATTAACATTTAACATGAATTTTAGACAAAGGCAAAAAAAAAAAAAAAAAAAAAACTACCTGATCAACTGGAGAACGCAAATCTGTACGCCTAACTCTTCGCACTGATGGAACCTTCACTGTCTTAATCGATACCGTAGCCAACGCGATTAGATGGTATAACACGCAGGGACGCTTTAGTGCGCTAAAACTGAAAAGAGAATCATTTTTACGCACACCTCTGACGAGACGACGCAGTTTCATATGGCGAATCGTTTAAAGGAACTTGAACAAACAAGAATTCATAGAAGCGACGAGAAACAGCTCTTAAATAACCGCAAATATGGGTCACTCAATTACGTTGTATACAGTGCGCTCGGAGATAATCACCCAGCGAAGAGAAGAAAAAAACATTGTTTCGAGGACAATGTTGCAACTGCTCAACCGTACACTTGTACGGTGAGATGAAAACAACAACAGGACTAAACCGAAGCCATGTATATCTTCTTAAACTAACAAAACATGCTATATAATAAGAGGCTTATTCTGTCACGTGTGTGTGTCAGCCACGAAATTCCAAAAAGGAGGTGCAACGTGTTCCACGGCGTCGAACTGGTAAAGTAATAACGGCAAAATTAGAGTGAAGACTAGTTCGGACTCTACAAATATTTTCTTGTTCTGACTCTGCAGATGCATTTTTCCTCTCTGGATTTTTCGGAAATCACCATAAACTGTACAAGATTGAAGTATAAACAACTTATTCAAATGATGTGATGAAGTCAGTGACTGGTGCTAGCAATTCGTTTCATAACAATATGCTAAAGGAAGAAGAAACGACTGAGAAAAATCTTGGATGATAAGGCTCTTAAGGCAAACGAGTGCAGAACAGCCCCAGCAATGTTGAAATCTCTCGAAATTTCTTCTTATGCTAACTTTTAGAATTAATCAACATTTCTGAAGCATGTTTTGCAAATAACTTACGCCAGAAATAGGACAAACAAACTAGTACGACATCACTTTTGATATAAGGATTGAATTAGTCTTCTTTTTCTTTTGAATACACGACGGTAGCACTAAAGAACCGTTCTGTTGTGCACATGCACAAAACTATCCCGCAGTAAAGTACGTAGTTCCAGTGATAAAGGATCCAGATGGATACGAAATGTTATAATGAACCATGAAAATCACTGAGATCGCTTTGACGTTTATAGACACAAGACGGTAAAAAAGATACTGTAGTTGGACGTAGAGCAGTTTTTCATAAAAGGAAGAATCCTTCTGCTTAAAGGCCTCACCCCACGAATGTGAGGTGGTGCAGATTTCAGGTGGAGTATTCGCATACGGAATGGGAGACTATGGAGAGGGAGGTGATTCCGTCCATTTCTTCCTAGTTGCCGTAAAAAAAACGGCCCGAAAGATGCAGCACCGCACAGGGCTGGCGCGCTCCAGTCGAACTCCCTGTAGAAAATAGTGCGCCAGAACACCTGAAGCCGTATCTTCCGGGCCGTTTTTTACGGCAGTTAGGAAGAAATGGACGGAATCACCGCCCTCTCCATAGTCTCCCATCCCGTATACGAAGACTACACCTGAAATCCATACCACCTCAGACTAGTGGAATGATGCCTTTAAGGGGAAGAATCGAGGACTTCCTTGAAAAGGCTGACGCTACTTTGTTAGGCGATAGTTGCAGGACACGTTGTCCTCAGCTCAAAAATATATCGAATGCATTTAGTAGTCTGCATGGAACAAAAAAAAACACGTTCTGCATTCTACATCATGTGGATATGCACCGCACGACAGATAATTTGCTGTAAAACGAGTTTAGCATGTTTTGCACATAGCTTCTGTCAGAAATAGGACACATAAACTAGTACGAGTACTTGTAAAGAGGGCATATTTGTTCTATTAGATGATTTTCTGTGGAGTAAAATTCAACAACAGCTAAACTAGCCTCCTCTTTTCAATCAGCACAACGTGAACAGAAATTGAACAACTTTGAATCAAAATCACGTCATGAGACGGATTTTATTAGTTAACTAAGCTGTCTAGCGAAGTTTCAGGAGAGTTCCATAAATGCAGCTGTAGTTGCGCACTATTACTTACTTTCAGATTAGTCCAACCTTTAAACTGAGAGCAAAAAGCAAGAAATGCGTAAACGATTGCTACGACCTTAAATAATCTTCTAGTATTCCTGTTAGATATGTTAGGAGAAAATGAATTCCGTATGCGAACTAATACTAGCCTTTGTGTGCATAATTCCCTGTAAAATTGTGACAGAACGTGCTACTAATCAGCACCCGAAAAAAAAACGACCTGTCGTATCTTATCAACAGCAGCTAGCAAATTTATGCTTTGGGGACATAGCCGGTTGTGCAAATTAGCATTCGTTAGCAATTGGAAATAATATGGATCTGCAGCAATTACAGTAATGCAGCAAGGTTAATTGAAGGAACAGCATATCATTATTCGTACGGACTTAAACACACGTCTAATTCACGTTGCGTGCCAACCTTTTTTTGAAAATCAAACAATTTGCATTGCGCAAAGCTAACCAAATAAATATGAACAAACAAAACTCAGTAAACAGGACCGCTATTTGAGACAAAGCTTAGATCCACAGACGAGCTTTATATCATGTCTATATGTAGATGAACGTCAGATCAAGATCTATGTCATTACGCTTTAGTTGCGCATAAAACAGACGCAGACGTCACACAATCGTACTATGCAACCCCATCGCTGGAGAAAGAAAAAAAAAGGATCCTTTGTGAGTGCGAAGAACAGCTGAAGTAGCTGCGATAGACGACGGACGGGCTACGTCTCCATTCTAGCGTCAATATGTGGCCGCCGCCTTCGAATAGAGAAGAGACACGGTCGACAGGCCGAATAACGACGACGAGGGAACAAAGGAGTCCTCGCAGCGTTGAGAGCAGCTCACCGAAGCGTTTCATTTGCTAGGGACGGGGACGAAACCAGTTCTACGGCCTTGTTTTATGGCAAGACTAAAAACCATACGGCTACTGCCCCATCATTACGGATGTGCACATGAATACTACCGTACCCGGATTTTATTCCACTAGTAAATATCTGAAATTAGCCGCGTATCTCATACACGCAAAACATTTCGAAATTTCCCGGAAATTGTTGTCAGCTCAACACAGCTGACAACAATTCCTCGGAAAATATTACTAGGAATATATCTCATGATAACAAAAAGTTTCCGCCGTCACAATCCTAATGTTTACTTGAAGTGTCAGCTAAATCGATGATAATACGATTAGCTTTGGCAGTTATTTCAGAGATCTGATACGGCTCAGTTTCTATAAGCTCGTTGTTTTCAAACTTCAAGCCAAGATTCACATGATATCAGAGCTGACATTGAAATATTGTTGATGATTCAATGCAGGTGTCTGCAAAACTTATCGTTCATTCATTCGGGGTTTTTTTTTCCTAATCTAAGCAGCTTCTCCATTTTAACATGATATTGATAAATTACGCGACGATGAAAGACGAAAAAGAAATGAACAGGTTTTCTGCAAATGTTAGCGGTTTTTTTTTTCCTAAATCAGAAACTCCTTTTGCATCTGCGTAAAACCTGTCTCTTTCATCTAGGAAATAAAAACTAAGCATTGGTTGTACGGCCAGATGTGTAATGAACTGACTTTTTTGTCAAATTTATGAGCTGATCTTTGCAGAATTCTTGAGCTGCTGAATTTGGCAATGTATTTTGTGGATTTTGATATTATTCTGAACAATCATCTGGAAGACATTTCAAAATTTTCGTTTCATCACAATGGATTAATTTGAATATTGTGTCGGGCATCTTAGCTTTGCAAAAGAATTATTTATCCTTGATGTTCAGCGAAATTTCGTCGTGAATAAAAAAAAACTATAGGGAATACTAGAAATGGAAGTATTACGGAAAAACTTCACGTATTAATTACCACCGATCACGTGGGACTTTATCGGTAGCACGAGGAGGTGCCAGTCGCCGAAAGGCAATGAATAACGCAACTAACACTATTGTACTGTAGTATAATTGAAAGAGAAAAGGTTTGTACTACGCAACGCTAGAGGGAGGCGTGAGAAGACCAGGGGCTATTCGCCCTGCTATGGAACCGTATGCTAGATCGAGGAAGAAGAGAAGAAAGATACGACCATCAAAAGTGGTTCGAATGCTCTATACACGAATCGAAACGTAAAAAGGAAGTCATGTGGCCTCTCATATGCAAAAAAAGAGTACCCCGTGCAAAACCCACCACACAGATGGTGGCGGAGCGGAATGGGTCCGTCCAGTCACGAGGTGGAGGTGGGTCGGGCTGGGCCGCTGCGCGCAGCCGCCGCGCGACCACGATCGATATCCCCGCGGCTGGCGGCGGAGGTGAGCGGAGGACCTCTCCTCTTCCTCCTCCTCTGCTCACCAATCATCAACGCAGTCAATATGTGTCTCTTCGGGGTTACGACGGACACGATAGAAGTTCTTAAAGGTGTCGGGAAGAACATCTGGAATATATTCAGGGAATTGAGTACAGATGGCTGTTTAGTGGGTTTGACCGGTGAAAGAACAATGTCGGTGGTTTTGAGTACGGAATAGGTTTGGTAGCATTTTTAGACCACATTAAAAGTAAGGAATAAAGTCACTGCTCTCTCAATCCACTTAGAATGCGCCAACGGAACTCTACTCCACTTCTACTGGAACTCACAATCGTTGAGGTTTTGGCACGCGTTTTCTGGCCGAAATTAAGACCTTAGCAGGGACTTTTTGCTCAGGATCCTTGAGCGATGTCGATTTCTTCTCGCTTAGTGTGTATAATTTCCTCAATGTTGAGAGTAACAAGCATAAAGCATAAAGTTGAGAGTAAAGGTACCTTTTGGGGCTTTTTTAGTCCTGACCGAGTGCAACTTCGCAAAGAGAAATGAGCATTTACCGACAATCAACGAGTCAATCGTTTTTCTTTCACGATGTGAGCAATCCCGCTATGCCATTTATGTCCCCAAACATCCAGGTTCGCGTGAAGAGCGGAAGTATAACGACAGCATATTCGGTTCCTAACGAAATCGCTTACTATCGCTATCGGTTACAGAATCCATATTTCCTTGGTATGTGCAAGCCATCGACTCTTGACTGGAGTCAATCTAAGGGGGAACGAATCGAACGCGCGTATGAGAGAAGATAATTGGCGATTTAGAGCATAGACGACAAGAAAATTGAAAAGTTTTTTGATTCCGGTATGATGAATGACGTCGAACTAGCAATACATAGGCGTAGGCAAAGAAAAAGTGAAAAAAGTCCATATATTAGAGAAAAATAGAAAAAAGTCTATATTCCAGAGAAGAAGTGAAAAAAGTCCATATTTTACGAAAAGATGCAAGTTCTACACATATTTGACATTCTACACACTAGAGAGATTTCGCCTAATTACAAAAATTATGAACAAAAATTATAAATTAATTATTTTAAATTCCCTCAAGTTATTTTCCGTCCAAATTATTTCCTTTGCAGCTTTGTTTTGTCAAAACTAATTGTTTCTCATTTATTTTCTTCCAGTTCATACCTATTCCTCATCAATTAGAAATAATTCCATCAATTTCCAAGGTCCGAGATGAATTCTTATTGTTTCTCCTCGCGCACACTCCGAGGTGCCTCCCTCAATTCTCATCTAAACGTGTGTCGTAGTGAGATTAGTGTCAGCAAAACTAGACATGAAGTGTATAAGCAAAACACTTCCAGTGTTCTGCGTCGTCTAACCATCAACGTTCTTTTCGTGGTCCACAAAGCAAACCTTGGGTCACTAAACTAGCTTGTTTTATCGATGAAGGAAGTAGTGTTTGGAAGAAGGTCATTCTAATTAAACTTCTGTTTTACCAAGGTTAGTAACGCATGGATTTTCGATAGATTCACTAACGAAATCCAATTTTTCAGTACAATGACTGGGAATAACTGTTTATATTGATTTCCGATTCTCAAACAGTCAGTTAATGATGAAAGACGATGTGCGAACTGTAACGCCCCGCTGTACTTCCTCCTCCTTTAAAATTGGCTCATATTTTGTTCAATTGTTTGTACCGCCCCTTCAACTGCAACTACTAAATACTCTAAAAATATCCTTAGGTACTTTTAGAGAAAATATCACCTCCGAGCACGTATAGAAGTGGTTATTTTTATCCGTTTTCCGATGGGATTCATTTGTGCACCGTTGTGCTGTTGTGGATGAAAACAGCTTACATATACAACGAACTATGTTTAGTATGAAGAAGTGAGCAGCATTAATCCACTATGACGTACGGTTAATGATAGCGAAGACACAATCACAATCACATTAGTTGTCAGCCAAAACTGAAAGGATGAAAAAAAGAGAAAAAAAAAACACTCAAAACTAATGCGAAATGCGCTTATATGTTATACAACGTGTAACATACTGATGTCACCTTAGAGATAGAGAAGTGTTTCCAAAAAATATGTAATCGGTTTCCTTGTTCTAGAAATATCGTCGAATGTGCTAATTGGAGCATCAAAAATCGGGCGAAATATTGCATAGGAATAACGAAGAAAAACACTCTACATTGACGATAATGTCAGTCTTGACATTATCGTTGACGCTACGCATCATCAATCACTATCATGACGCGAACGAGGGGGCGAGAGAAGTAGCAAACAACACGATGTCATGAAGTGAGAGTACGAGTTTTGTAATACAAATGATTGATTGGGGAACTTAGACCCACTACAATTGTTTGAAATCCTAAATTCTTATTGGATGAACTAATCTGTACTTATTTTCCGAAAAATTCAACTTAGGAAGAACTTTAAAATAGAATATTTGGTGTTTAATTACGAGGAATTTCCGGGAAGTAAGCGTAATAATATAATAATAAGCATACCCAGTACAATTAGTTAAGCAAATCGATAAGAACCTGATAGAGGTCAATTAGCTCCGACGAAAATCTCACTCCTCAGGAATAATTTATCAAGAAATCACCGCCAGCAATAGAACTCGATCTAAAAAAACGTTCCAACTGAGAAGTTACCTAAATGAATGACTAATTTAAAAACACGTATAGACTATTTAATGGCACAAGCGCTTTAAAGCGAACAAACGAAGAAACTCTATACATGACCTATAAGTTGTTCTGTACAGTCCAGCATGAAAAAAAGAGAAATTAATTCCTCAAACTCAAAAATAGAACGGTTCTAAGATTATTATTCGAGGAGTAGGCAGGAATGAATGAGTAGAAACACGTCTACATACATTGCAAACAATTATCCATAAAACGGCTACATAAAAGGAGTTCGTGACATCTGGTCAGGTTCGGCTACGTCTATCTCGAAGAACTTCCAGAACACTACCATCGTTTACAGCCAATAAATAGAATGGTAGTGATTGGACGGTGCCTTTTCCGTTTTAGCGCCCATTCAATAAAAACAGACATACATAAATGACCATATGCCAAAAAAAAGAAGTCGTAAACGATTCTAGCTTGTGAAAATCGAAGCAAAGGATTTCTGTATTCGAGAAAACAGCTTCAAACCGAACAAAATAGGCAATACTGAAAACTTCAAGGAATGCGACGAATTAGAGACCTTACATGCTCTGTGGAGCTTGAGAAGGCCACCTAATCTTACCGTAACCTCACGAATTTGGAGAATTTACTTCATTAGGCCCATCTTCAATCACTTTCATTGACTGGAAGACAAACGGTACGGTAGAGTACAGAGAATCAATGGTCAATAAAAATTGACGGCAGTAGATTAATGAAGCTTGATGATGTATCACAACGAATCGGGAACGTTGCCAACACAATTGAGAACGTATAGTGTCCAGAAAGTTCCATAATATGTCCTAAATATAGGATTCGAGAATCGATTTCTACAAAAAGTTGCAATTTGCACAGCCCATCGCGAAATGAAAGGCGATACTGCTGTCGCTGGTTGTTCCAATACGTTTTATTCATTCAATCGGTTCCTGCCGAATTTTTCCTCTTTCCGATAATTTTCTCCCAGTGCTCTACGCGCTAAAAACAACTAGGTGGTTCTCTTATGTGTACATACATGGGAACCAAACATCTGAATATGATAAAAGTCTATTAAACGTTGTGAGGAAGCTGTTTTTATGGTAAATAAATTTTGTCATTAGAAAAGGGTACTGTACTGAACACAATGAACGATTATCCCGAGCCTGTGTTGTTTCTTGCACTACTTTTGTCACACTGTAACACTACGAATGTGCTATAGTATTACGAAACATGGCAAAGCCATTCTCCCATAAAAAGGAAACACGAACTACGGAAAGGGCTAAAATACACATATTTGTGGTTCAAAATACAGTCGGATCAAAAAAGACTTTAAGCATATTGCGAAGCAATTGCATAGGCGGTCACACTCGAGGTGGTACGGTCGCTAGCTCGAAATGAGTAAGGGTCCTATAGCGCCATTCTGACCAACTGCAGTCCTTGATTAACATGGAAATGAAAGATGAACAAAACAACTTCACAAAATTGCGTGACAGCAGAAAGGAACTCTTCCAAGCGCGTGTACGGTGGAAATCTCGAGAATTCTCAAGTGCTTCACTAACCACACTTCAGAGGTAGCAAACAAAACTTTGCCGAATACCTCAGAAAAAACATTAGATTTATTTGAAGTATCAGTTCGGTTTCAATTTTTAAGCATTAAAATAAAGGCTTGCTGCACTTTTGTTACCGAAAACATCTCTATGTACACATCTACCGTCTCCACATTTGTATCCGCCGCAGTCGGCGGTTGGTTGTTTACATTTTGGCGATGTTAAAGAAAACGAAGAAGAACATTGTGAATGTGAAAGAACGGCAGGTGGGTGGGTGGTGGTAGTTATACTGTAGTCACATGTCCTGATGTGACGTTACTCTTGCTAAGGGACAACGCGTACTGTTGGAAATTTCAGTGATCCTAGCTTGAAGAACTTGAGACATCAATTCACGATAACTTGATTTAGGTGCTCATTTTAATAAAAAAAAACTACTTATATAAAAAAACTACTCATATTTAGAATGTAATTGAACAAGCCGTAATTTAGGGAGTCCATACATCTTTTCATCGAAGCGAAGCTTTCACGTATAAACACACAAAAAGTGCGACTACGGGGAAAATTCGTTAACGCTACTACTATTTCGAAGAAATAAAAGGATAAAAAAGAATAAAATCGCTGGCACATCAATCCAACTGGGATGCGCCAACGTGTTTTTACTTCAATTCGTAATCGTTGAAGTTTTGGAACGCGTGTTGGCGTATACAGTGACTTGCGGGGACCAGCCGATGACCAAGTCAGTGTTTTTATCCTCGCAGACAAGTCTGGTACCAATTTATCGACTCCGGAAGGATGAAAGGCTTCGTTGGCACTATTTTCAGCGTATTTCAAAGAAATATATAAAAAGAAAGAAGAGGTGTTGTTGGAATTTCGCTATGCCATAATGAATTACCAACTCTGCACGATATTACGAAGAAATCACCGGCCGAATGTGACTCGAAGTTGCTTTGTTGAAATAAATGACGTTAAAATGCTATGAAACGCCAGTTTCGAAATCCAGATAAATAATCCCCATCGTCTAAGTGCAATTGTTTAGTGAATAATCACAATCAAAATTACATTTCACTAAAGTACATGATCACATGACAAAATTTCAAAACTCATCCATTAGTTCAAAGTAAATACACTTGTTCTAGAGTGCAAATGAACTCCTATTGTAAACGTTTCGAAAGTAGACAGCTGGTTGAAATCGCTACGATATCGTAAATTACGATTGCGCAATGCTGACAAACGCATTTCGTTGTCGTATTTCGCAACGAAGTCTGTTCTCGAAACTTCTCTCGAAGTTTTCTTTTAACGAAATCGAGAGCGAAAAACCAGTAAAACGTGTGATAAGCTATCGAATACAAACATATGTCATATCTCATTTAGAACGATGAATGAATACCAACCAGAACATTTCTGCCATCCAAACGCTACAGCATAACCCTGAACTACAGGGAAAGCAAGATACCTGGACGTAGGTGAAAACAACAACGATGGGGTGTGCATGAATACAAATGAATTTAAAAGTGCAAGTACTAAGAGGAATTTCGACGTTAATGACCGGTACCATAAATTCTTTACGAGGTTGGGTTCGGATAATGGGGTCAATGTTGGGAACGAAAATGTTCGCTTTCTAATGAGCGATCCGTCGAACTGAATAAAATAGAATGCGCCTAGCAGGTATGGTCCATTTCGTAAGAGTAGAACTCGAATGCTTGCAAATTGGTCCTAGCGCGAATTCAGTGAACAGACCTTCAAATATCTCTTTCAGTTTTAGCGCGTCGTCAAATGGTTGATGGAAATTGTTAAAGAACAAGGTTATAGTCTCGTCAGATGCGGTCGCGAATACTGCAATAACAAAAATTACAAATAATTATAATTTCTACCATGGTCATTAACAGTAATTGTTGGTTGGAAAAGGGCCACGTGCTGTCCAAAAACCATTACTTAGACGCAGTTGCAATGAATCACCATTGACACATTTGATAGTTGATGGATCCTACAGCGAAATCCTTGCAAAACGTCTCCACGTCCCTCGCTTTATATCGCAAACACTACAACTTCGGTCAAGACAACAACACGTCAACACTTCACAAACAAACATCTTTAGAATAGACTTAGCAAATGGAAACGAGGGTACTGTGCGAAGAACACAAAGTGAAGCCGACGACAAAGAAGTGAATTACGGTCCTGGCGAGATTCGTTGACAAAAATCACTGTAATTATAAGAGATGGATCGTTGTGGTTGGACAGGGGTAACTGTGATGAGGCGATGTACAACACCACCACAATGTGAACTAAAACAGCAACAACAAAAAAACCAGCCGTGAAATGAGACCGTCCGCTGGGCGTCCTCATGACGAAAATATCGATGACGTGAGCGCTAGGGGGCGGGTCCCGCACCGGAGGAGGAGAAAAAACGAGTTGACGATGTAATTTGCGTTCGCACTACGCGGAAGCTCGTTTGAATAGGAATTGATATGACGTGAGCGGAAGCTCAATTTGCATCTTATAGAAGTATGCAAATAATTTGCTCTGAGAACACTATAGAACTTCCTCGACCCCAATAAAATAATACAGAGCAATACAGTAATCGAAGCGAAACAACACATGTCTAAAAGGTAGATGTCGTTGTTTTTTATGCGTATGCACGTGTGCACTTTCATCTTGGCACGATGCCAGAGAGGCAGCGAAACAGCGCGCCACGAAAACACCAGAAAAAAAGCCTTGCGGAATAGTCAACGTTTGAAAAAGCACTCACCAAAAAGACCGCCCGCCTTGCACGGTTGGTCCAGAAAAGGAATGAGGGGACACGGTAAAAGAACTTGTTATTAAAATGATGCGATAAGTGGAATTTCTGTGCGATAGCTCCTAGAGAACTAGAGAATAATCAAAAAAAAAAAACCCATAACAAAAGGAAGAAAGAAGACAACATTGTGATTCAAAACTTTCCCGACGACATAAAGTTCGCGGCTAATAATGCACACTTTTAAAGGATCCTACTTCCATAAATGCGTGGAAATTTATAAACATCAGGGTCAAAAAAGTCCAAGGTGTTGGTATTCTGTGACCGTTCTTGCATCGGTAGTTTGACATTTGAGACCGGATTCGTGCTACAGTGGAACAAGTTGTCAACAAATTGGATGGTTTACAAGAATGGAAGTTTCTTTCAAGGGTCAGGTCAGAAGAGTCCACCTTGGTTGACCTCACTGTACCTTAAAGGCATCACCCCACGAATCTGAGGTGGTGCAGATTTCAGGTGGAGTATTCGTATACGGGATAGGAGACCATGGAGAGGGGGGTGATTCCGTCCATTTCTTTCTAATTGCCGTAAAAAACGGTCCAGAATATGCAGCGCCGCACAAGGTTGGCGCGCTCCAGTCGAACTCCTTGTAGAAAATAGTGCGCCAGAACGCCTGAAGCAGTATCTTCCGGGCCGTTTTTTACGGCAATTAGGAAGAAATGGACGGAATCTCCGCCCTCTCCATAGTCTCCCATCCCGTATACGAAGACTACACCTGAAATCCATACCTACTATACCTTATAGGAATACTCCACCTGAAATCCGTACCACCTCAGATTCGTGGAGTGATGCCTTTAAGAGAGTTGCAGAAAGAGGTGAAGAAGGCAGCAGTGAGGATTGGTTCTACTCATTTCCTGTTCAGCTCCACCACAGTTCTTTCGATCCGTTGTTTATTCTATTTTCAGATTTCCGGAGGCCTGATCTCTTTCTCAATCCTTCAGCATGCGAACATGATCGGTGAGAACAATCTGTCGTGAAAAGCATGCGTATAAATAGGTGGATAACTTGGAGGTCAGAAATAATTCAGAACTCAGGTTCCTCAATCCATATGTACTGCTCGTTCATGTCTTTGAAGCGCAATGGACTTCCGATGGCCAAAGACTACACGGGGACGTAGATTGCAAAAAGGGCTGGGATCTCTCTCATATCTCCCTGCATCGCTGTAAACAGACGGCTTCAGAATGCGTTTCCTTACGACGTTCTCTTTTGTAACGCACCATTCTAGCGTCCTGCCCCCGCCTGCGATTCGAAAATGCCTGCGAAAATCCCTTCGGATGCCCCGATGGGCGATCCATTTCGTTAGGCATTTCGTAGGCGGGTGCGGTGCGCAATCGACATCGAACATCGACAGCGAGCGTAATCATCTGCAGCTGTGTGCAGAAGTTGCAATAGTCGGGTCAAAACTATCTGAAGTTCAGTGAAGTTGCGTAAGCGGCTGCTCTCGAAGAGGTGTGATTTAGCTAGCGGTTGGGATCGAGGAGGACCCCTGCTAACCCCACTCATCGTTCCACTTCGCAATTGGTCCCACCTCGATCAGTGCCGCCAGCTCCATCGCGCCGCTTCGAGCGCAGCCGCTTACACAACGGTGTCGAGCTTCGTGCCGTTTTACACAACTGTAATACGGAAGTAGCATAATAGAAGGATGACACGTGAGGCATTTCGTACTACGTGCGCATTGCTTATATCACAGTACTGTGGATGAAGCATGAAGCACTTTGAATGCCCTTTCGTATGATCACATGGTCGAACTGAAAGAAGACAACACTAATGCACTGACTCAATAGAGCTACGTGCCGTTACGAACGTAATTTTATGGTAGAGCGTGAAAAACAGCTTGACAAATTTTTCGGACTATTACAACATCATCCATTTCTAACTGCTGTCAATGCAGCTGCCATGCGCGATAGAAAAAAAATTCGCTCGAAAGACGAATAGCTATTTTTAGCTGTGTAGTATTGTAATGCAAAGTACATCGTCAAATGTAGTGGTCCTGACTAAATCCCCTTTCACAAACGGTTGAGATAGATTTCTGCGGAAGACACGAAATGTGTAGTTTTGCTCGTTTAATGGGTAGCTTGCATAACAGGTTTCTGTAATGAAACACAATTCTCTTCATCAATGAAGGCTGCTAACTTTTCAAGATTTCCCAGATTTTCAAAAGTTTTTTGAGCTTAATTGGTTTACTATCATCGAATAATATCACACACATTATGGCACTGGGAAAACGTTCCTATCTTTTGAAAACAAGTAAGTAGTAAATCCAAGCGTTATATTGCAAATCACACTTTTTCTTGCATTCTTTAGAAACGTTCAGTGCAAAAATGGCTTTTACATTTACCACAAATAGTCAGCAACAATGAGGCAGCTCGGCTCAACGTTGAGCTGCGCTTGCACGGTGTCCTAAAACGCTACTGTCCCATGTGCCAAACGCACAAAACGTGCATTGTCGTCAATGGGTTAAGAGAACTACAACGTTGTGTTTTAACCACATCTCGTGTCTTTATGAAGAGGTTTTGATGTGACAGACGCGGATACTCATCATTATACTACCGAGGAGTTCGAATCTGTCCTAGTGCTCACCCCTTCGGGGTTGATAAATTGGTATAGTAGAGTCAAAACGAAATGAAGGACGGTCCATTTGCATACGCGGCTTCTCTCGAGGCAGTGCCGTGAAGCTTAGAGGTTAAGAGCATTCTGGACCCCTCGCAGGCGGCATCCATCGCTGCAGTTTGCGATGCTCCCACCTCGGCTCCAACTGCTGTCTCCACCGCGCCGTTTCGAGCGCGTATGCCAATGCACCGTGCTTCATTTCGTTTTGACCCGACTATACCAGACTTGTCTGACACTGATTTGGCGCAGTGGCTAGCACTCGAAATTCTTTGTATAGGCTAGCTACGCAAACCTGTTTCGTGATACAGTTTCGTGAACCTCAAACAACTCTGAATTGAAGTGAACGTGGTGGCGCATCCCGAGCAGATTGATTGACGCCAGACACTATCCTTTATCCTTTGATGTGACAGATGTCTTCACTATCTTAGCTTCTTTCAACTTCAGCAATCAATGAGTGTTCGCAGTAGTACGTTCACAATCAACAAAGACCGGAAATTATACAAAAGGAGCTATCTAATAAAGTTCATTTTTCGCCCTCTGAAAATCTATGCATAAGAGAAATAAAGAAAAACGGTCAAGTTATCAATAGAACACTAAAGAACACGAAAAGTAACATATCACTTCAACTCAAATACTAAAAGTAATTATATATGCATTAGGTAACGTACAAAGAGATCTTAAAAGCAATTCTTACACAGTAATCTTCAAAGAGCCATTGTCTCCCAGTGAGACGCTTCGCTCATCGTTGGAGGGGCGATCCAACTCTTCTTCGTTGCTGTTGTTTGTATTATGCGAGACGGACACCTCTACGTCGATTCCATTTCCCTGAAAGGAAAATTATGATACGTTAATGCCTAGCTTTTATGTTTTTCTCAGTTTCAACTTTCGAGAATACAGGTTGAACTGTATATAGTTTCCATTGAGAAAACTTCTATATAAAGGTGATTCAAACTGTCTCAGCGACAATCAGAGCATGATCATTGAATTGAGCCGAATTGAAATGTGGACGAATAGATTATATAGTCGCTTGTTGTATTTGCATAATATAATAAGTTAAGAGAGACTTTGTATATAAATCAATTATAAGAAGTTTTGAATAAATATTTACGTACCAAAAGGACAAATCCTGCACCCACAAATCCTAGCGAATCACTAAAAGAACAACCAGTTGTCGTTCATGTTCCTTTTTGCTCTTCTATATCAAGAAAAGACTTGGAATTCGTTTTATGCTGTAATGTCGAAAAAAAAAACTGAGTAGATGAGAAAAACACGGACATATCAACGAAAATTAATTTTATTTATCACGACTCATTCCGCTTCATAAACACAAACTTTTCACATACTTTATCAAATTACCAACAAATAACCACAGTAATGATTTAATCGAATTGAAAGGACCCTAGAATTCTTATCAGGAAATGTAAAAATGCTAAATTCACAGTGTTAGATAGAAGCAGAAAGACCCAATAGGAACCAAGTTGGACGAAATTTCTGGCAAAAGAAATTGCTTGAATGGCATCACCATTCCGTTGCATCATACAAAAAGTAGGTCAGATAAGAATTACAAAAAACAGTAGGAATAATTATAAAAGCACATTTTGTACTCATTCTTTGCAAAAACTCCAAAGCCGTCGAATAGTGCAATTCCGCCCAATTGTTACCTCACTATTTCCTCTAACAAGCATAATTCTAGATACTTGCGTTACACTCGGTGAGCTTGGTGTACACACTGGGGCCTCGCGTCTGTTTCACTGAGTTGTATCTGTACGATGTGACACCTCTCTGCTCAAGGAGGTCTTTCGAAGTAACATATATACTGGGTCCTGTATTAAAAGAAGTAGAAAGACGAAACTCGCAAATAAAACGTTACAAGGTATATCCAAGCTTAGACAGGACAGACGAAAGACGAGATTTTGAAGAAGGAGAGGTGCAGATGTTGAGCCTTTGAGTTTTCAAGAGAAGAGAAGAAAAAAGTTACGAAACAGCAACATCGTGATTGCCTCTGCAACACGCAACATGCTAAAGTGCATTTACGGTTCTCATTTACGAAACACTGCATCAACGGCAAGAACACAATTCTTAACTTTTGACACTCGTAGGTTGTTCCGTATTACGCCAGGTATAAAATTGGCGAATAGATTCCTTCGCTTTTTTTAAAAGACGACTCAGATTTAAAATTACAGCAAAAGGTTTTATGTGGAATATGTCAGTGAAGGTCTCTGATTAGTACGCTTACTTACTTAGCTTAGCTTAGCTTACTAGTTACGCTTCCATTTTCAAACGCTTTGAAAAATTAACAAGATTTGGTCAAAACGGAAAAAAGCAAGAGTCGAAAAATTCAATACCTCCAGCATGTGCTCTCTATCACTGCAACGCTGGCACCAAAAGAGCTCAGCCAGAAAGAAACCTATGCGAACTCTATGAACGATGATTAATTAGTACGGGAACTGCTCAATTTACGGTTTGAAGAGAACAGTTTTGAACGAGACCTACGCGTCAGGAAGGACGCAGAAGTCTCGTAATTTTAATGAGTGCGAAAGAAGAAAGAATGAAAAAACTTATTCACCAAACATTATACTTTGCGCTCAAGACAGACAGACTGACGATGTTGGAACCTCTCTCCGAACAAATAGGAGTAAGCGTGTCACAAGCACGTGCGAGATCGCGCTCAATTCTCCGTAGCAATCCAGAAGAAGGCATACATATTAGCCCGATGTGACTTCGTCTCTCCAACTTAACACATGAGGAAAACTATAGCGGGTAACTCTATCGTTGTTTAAACATCCGCAATTCGACTAAAATATCTCAAATACGCAATAGAAGCTGGCCTACATCGCAGGCACCTTGCGAATTGGCTTCGTTCTATCATCCATAATAAGTTGTATTGTTGAGAAGATGGGACCACACGGCGTTTTCTTCTGGATTACTACGACGAATGGAGCGTGATCACCTTCATACTCATGAACTATACCCCTACCTCTATATATCTGTGGGGAGATCCCAACATCGTCATTTTCGTGATACGCCGTTGTTTTAAGTGGTAAAACCTTCTCAAAGGGAATACAGGACAAAAATGCGATGCGGAAAAGAAATCTTCAAACAGCATAGATAAAGTGGAAAGCAGCTTTTCCAAAAAAGAGGTTCCATGTACGTATTTACATATCTCACAATTTAAGAATAAAAATGTCTACGGCTTATTGCCACCTACATTCTGTGCTGCAGCAACATCATTGCTAATTTGAGGGTCTTCGAATAGTGGTTTTTCGTCTAGTGAATCATTCATTTCCAATTTTGCATTGTCTTTCGAATCCATGTCTTCAGAATGGGTGGATGCAGATTCTTCTGATAGTGAACTACGCAAGCTGTACAATTCTTTGTACAAATCGGCAATCTTTGCATCTCGTTCTGCCATCTCAGTAGTGTAGTCTAAAAGTAATACAGTCGATGAACGTTAAACAAATGCTAAACATTAAGAGTGGAGGAAGTTAAAGACATCGTACCACGATTTTGACATGGTGCTGAACTCACAGCGAAAACGTAGAGTTCGGGTGGTGGATCGCAGAATCCAGCGTGGTTCCGCTCAACTTTCTCTAATCGTCGTAAAAAAAAACGGCGTGAAAAGCACCGTCTCTCACGCCGTTTCTGACATAGGTGCAATAGGGAGGAGCCGGACCATCCTTAAGTGGAGGGGTCCGGCTCTTGGGGTGCAGCTCAAGTGATGAGGATCCCTTTGCCTTTGCCGTGCAAGAGTGAAAGGAGTCCTTTCGCCAACCGTCCAAAAGTGCAGAGAGTTGGAGCATCGGCTTCGACCATCGCATGTACTCGTGCATGCGCCGCGTGCACGAGCGAGCGGTCAAAGTTCAATGATGCCTTGTCTCCAACCTAATCAAGTGGGACAAATTATTATACTGCTGAAGGAGCCGGAACGTGTACCGAGAAGCGCGTTCTAACTTAGCACATAGAAATTAAAACGATTCCCTCGCCGTTTTTTTTTTCGACGATTAGAGAAAGATAACCACCTGGGGTTCCGCAATCTACTATACAAACTACGCTTCTGGTATCCTTTAAAAAGGATCGCAGAAGAAGTTCAAAGCAAACATTGCTCTAAAAAAAGAGCTTAAATAAAATAGTCCACCTCTCTTCTCCTGTCTCTTTGCCCGCAGAATGGTATGCGCTAACGCAAGATTACTTCCCAAAGTCGCAATTGTTCGCAGATTCTTCTCATTATCACGGACCTTTTTCGTGTGCAGAGCTTTCGTCTTCATAAACTGAGAGAGAATTTCACTGCAAAAACAAACTTCAAATGCAGACAGACTAACACAAGAGAACTACATGTGACTACATGTAAACAAGAAGGAATGAACGACGAACCTGTCCTTATTTTTCTGGAGCGATTTAATAGTTTCTTGGTTTTCGGCTATTATCTTGTCCTGAGCAGTAATCTTGTCTTTCATGAGAAGGAACGACTCATAGAAAAATGGATCGATAAGTTGGTCCCGTTGTGCTGGACGTTGACTGACACCGCTGAAGTATGCACTGTTGCGCTCCTTCTGGAAACAAATGAGCGTCATATAAATAAACATGTTATGTTTATTTATTGGTCAAATCTGTCATATTATTATTTATTTATAATGGTATTAAAACGAATCCCAACTCATGTGCGTTATCTATAAACACAAGTTTGGCAAATTTTTGAGAGATAATATCACTATGGATTTGTTGAGCCCTGATATGTTCTACTTTTCAAACTCATCCATACTACAGAAATAGCCCGTAGTTCAAGTTTGATAATTTTTGGAGAAAAAGTTCTCTTTAATCTTTAAAAAACAACAGGCAGTCCGAGTCAACCATCATGGTGGCAAAAACAAAACGAACCACATTTTTTCTTTGTGAAACTGCAGTTTAATTAGTTTAAGACTGTAATTTAATTAAATTTATAATGTTTTATTCTGCTTGTCTTCTTTCAATTAAAAATTTGCCTAGACGAGATGAAATACTCGTCGAATAGGGATCATATGGCATTAATAACTATCAATAAGTAAAAATTAATAACTATTCAAAAAAATAAGAAATTTGTGCGACCAAATATTCCATATTGACGACGATTGGAAAGAAAGAAAGAAATAGAAAGGTGATCTCTACCAGAACAGAGTTCTTACTCTTCCTTTCAACCAAAACCAATCAGACACTTCTCATAATGGAAATCAACCCCAATGAAAAATGCTCTACTAAGCAATAATAATCAAAATTTAAAAAAAAGTGTTCTCGGGAAATAGAAACTAGTTAGCTACCTTCTCAAAGAACAAGTACTTGAAATCTGATTTGCAACACTATCGATGTTACGGTATGCGTGATCCATATCGTCAAAATACAGTCTCGATAGTAATATTGACTCACGACAAGATCATGAATTTCCTTATCCTTCTCAGCTGCCTTTTGAAGCCATAACGATTCCCGTGTTTTTGCTGCGTTCACAGTTTCATTCAACTTATCCAACTGTTCGGCTATCGTTAAAATCCTGAGGATAGATACCATAAATACGTCCAGATAAGAAGAACGATCCGAAAAATAAGCTACTTCTCTACTAGAGCCTCCTTGTCCAGCGATTCAAAATCTTCACGATCCCGCCGCGGTATTTTACGTGGGGATTCCGAGTGGTCTTGATCATTGGAGCGTTTCATATCTAGATATTTGACTTTATGGAGCAAGAAATTTATTTGCATGAAAAAAAGAAACATGAACAAAAATGGAGACGAAAAAAGAAGTAGAAGGATGCAAAAATTCAGCGGATTGGACAAGTATGCAAGGGTAGTGCAATCACGGTCACAACCAACGATCTCGTATGGATTCAAATCCTCGGGGCAAAGAAAGAGATTTTTTATTCAGAATATATGTGGAATCCATATGGAAGCTTGCGCAAAAGATGAAATATAAAAAAATGAAATAGATCTAAGTGGCCTAAAATTGTGCTATAGAAATATTTCCATGAAACATATTTTATAAAAGTGATGTAGATTGTCGATGATGACTTCGGCAACGTTGTTCCAACAGAAGAAATGAAAAATCGAGCATCAGCGCATTATTCTAAAGCTCGAAGGCGATTTAAAGGCATCACCCCCACGAATCTGGGGGTGGTGCGGGCTTCAGGTGGATTATGCGTATACGAGGTCGTAGATTATGGAGAGGAGGGTGATTCCGTCCATTTCTTCCTAATTGCCGTAAAAAACGGTCCGGAAGATGCGGCTTCGAGCGTTTCGGGGTGCTATTGTCTGCAACGAGCTCGATTCGAGCGCGCCAGCCTTGTTCACGCACCGCATCTTCCGGGCAGTTTTTTACGGCGATTAGGAAGAAATGATCGGAATAACCTTCCTCCCCATAATGTACGACCCAGTATAGGCATAACCCACCTGAAACCCGTACCATCCCAGATTCGTGGGCTGATGTCTTTAAATTAGCGTTGCGAGGAATATGAAGAAGATCGTTCGTGGAGAACGAGATCGTAGGCAGTAAATAACCTCACATGACAATTTCCTTGGTTCTTTTCGTATATGGTGGAAATATAACCGCCACTCTACTGTATACTATGTTCCATGTATCATAGCGTAAGTGGTTGCATTCGAAGTAGCGCAGTGGAAGCCGGTTCCAGCAGGTTAATCGCAGCATAGTTATCACTGCTTGTGTTCAATTTAATCCAAATATACTGCGAATAACCTGCTCGAACTTACTTTTTCATCCATCTTTATCCAGCAGTGTTAAGACTGAGAAGACAATAAGGAAAATTTTACACTTCTAAAGCGGGTAACATTGGAAATAAAAGTAGCGAAAAATGCAACAGAAACAAGAAACAGAATTAAAAGTTCAGAAAGGACAACAAATGAACAATGAAAAAACACAACGTTTCCGATGAACTTCATTAGCTTTTATGTAGAGCCCTTCGATAGTTCAACTTATTAATTTTACACATTGAACACAACCCTCCTTCAAATTTCATTGGATTTCGTGAATTTTCATAAACTTACTACATGAAGTACGTAAAGCAGAACATAAGCTATTTTGACCTACAGGGAATGAAACTTGGGAAAAATGTGGTTAGGGGTGTGGGCACTCAGTGGCGCCCTTATTTCCCGACGCTCTAACTCACTTTCTTAGGCCTTAGAGGATCTATGAGAGTGCCCCGTCTCCAATTACATTTTACCCTGAAATTTGCCCCTGGAATACTGTTGTGTGGATCTCAGCCCCTGCCAAGGCGATATCCTAACTAACATTAGAACACTAGATATTGAGACACAGCATTCTGAGACGGTTTGTCAGTCAATTCATGTGAATTGGAGAATCCTAAGTATCCGCATACTTTTTACCTGGTATTTTTTCAATGTTTAAATAAATCGATTTACAAGAACAGTACAGGCTAGAAGTGAACATTACGCAAACCACCAAATGAACGAATAGTTTGGATATCTGGTTTTCGGATGTTCAGACTACTATACATAATCCACATGGAATGCATTGACCAAAAAATTAGCTTATTACTCGAACAATCTTGAATTCGGGCAACACTAATATTTCTACAATATAACAGCAGCATCCGACAAGCTGTATGAACTAATCGTTACAAATAAAAGCTAAGACGACGGAACAAAGGTGACAAATTTAAGTAGAATATATTTAAAAAAAAGGCAGTTTTCAAATTTTCAAATAAACTGAATAGAAATTGTATAGTGTATCCTCGAACATGGTACTCAAGACAAAAAATGCACCCTATGCACCCACATCGTCCAAAATAACCACATCGTTATCATCTTCAGTTGGAACCGTATCCGACTGGGGTTTCTTTTCCAGTTCATCGTGAACAGAATGGTTCATTTCTGGTTTCGCATCTTCTTCAAGATCTATGTCATCAAACACCACATCTTCCGAAAGTTCGTCACGCAGCTGATAAATTTCCTTGTACAAATCAGCGATATTTGCATCCTTTTCGACGAGTTCTTGTGGACTTCCTAAAAAGGTAAAGAGTAAAACTTAAATAACAGATTAAAATAATGTCCGTTAGCATGAGAATTTCTTTTTTCCTAAAAAATAGTTCTTGGCAAACTAATAAATGTCTCACTCACCTTTCTTCTCTTTCACAACAGCATGTAATGCTGAGTTTGCTAGATTCAAGTTATTATGCAGTGACGATCTTCTATAGACGTTGTACTCATAGTCGCGACACTTCTTGGAAAAGTCCTCACGTGATTTCACCAATTTGTGAAGTAACTTCCTTCAATTCCACAACTCTGGGTTCTTTTAAAGTCGAAGAAAAAACAATAGTGCAACCGAAGAGGAACGCCACCGGGGCATTTTTCTAGTTTTGCACCTCCAGCACTCGTAAAGGAAAATAAAATCTGAGAGAAACCTACATATCCTCACTGCACTTCAACGTATTGATTGTTTCTTCGTGTTCCGCAATCGTTTTATCTCGAGCTGCCATTTTTTCCTTCATAGATATGTATGGTTCGTAATAAAACGGATCAAGTAGCTGCTGACGTGTATTGCCATTGCAGTAGAATGCATCATTTCGTTCTCTCTAGAAAACTAAAGTTTGGTAAATGTGAAACTTTAGAGAAATGTAGATCTTCCTACTCTAAAACAAAAAACATCCAAGTGAAGAAAGAAACAAACAAGAAGTAATAAAAACAACTGAAAGGCAGCGTATCGCGATTTCGGCGCGGTGCGGCACCAACAGCATAGAGTTCGGGTACTAGATTGCGGAACCCAAAGTGGTCCCGCTCGTCTTAAAAAAAGGTTCCCACGCCTTAAGAAAAGGCGTGGGAACCGCTTTAAATCGAACGAGGTACGTAACGGGTGTAGCACAGTCGGTATCTGCTGTGGGCGCACGATCGATGGTTCGAAACCGCCCAAGTGGAAAACAAAGCTTTTTTTTCCCTCCGGGGTCGATAAATTGATACCAAACTTGTTCGAAGGATAAAAACAGTGGATGAAAACACCGATGTGTCCATCGGACGGCCTTTGCAGGTCAATATATAGGCCAACATACGTCCCAAGAACCCCAACGATTACGAGTTGCAGTAAAACGCGTTGGTGCATCTCAAGTGGGTTGATATGCCGGAGAGTTTACCTTTTTCAGAATTTAACTCTAACAAAATTATGAGCTAACTGTCACTGACAAATCCAAGGTCAGAATTCAAGGCATACATACATTAGAATCGAACTAGTAGAAGATGTTATTGGTTCACTTATGTGAAGTCAAATAAAATTATATTTGAGATCAGTTAGGGTCAATTAAAGGACCGATGCTTCGGAAGCAGTGAAATTAATGCCTGTTCCTAGATCCTCCACAGCCATCCGCTTTGAATGAGGTAACTGCTCACTGCTAACTGCAGCATTTCAATGGTAGAAGACCTCAACTCTCCTTTTACGGGACCGTTCATTCACTTCAACTGTTTTAAACATTGATTTGAACAATGCCAGGAAGAAACAGTGCAAAAAAGTCTTCAGGGAAGGAGGTGTAGAAAAGGCGTGCAAAATCAGCTTTGAAAGCTGGATGTTACAAGATCACCAGTATATCAAAGAACAGAGTGGAAGTAAACAAAATCCTTACCATGAGATCACTTAATTTCTGCTCCCTTTGTATAGCTTGCAAACGAGCCAAATATTCTCGTCGTGTAGCCCTTTGCGCTCGATCCTTGGTCTCATTTAGCTGATCGACCAGGGATACTAGTCTGAAATAACAACCAAGAAGCTGACAAAGAAAAAACTAGTGGAGGAAATGAACTCACTTCTCAACCAGCGCATCTTTGTCAAGTGCTTCGAGCGATTCACGAGTAAACTCGAAGGGTTTTACAGGGCTATTGGCATCGTCTTCATTCTCTCCAGATGGTTCCATACTTACCATGTACCACTCACTGTATATGATAAGGTTATTTGGACTCTGTAAAGCAAGACAAATCAAAATTTCCTTTCAAGCGATATGATCATATTAAAAAAGTGACTACACATAGAAACGCAAACAGTTTATGGCTAAACATTTCTTCGACAAATGTTCAATAGTCTTTTGCACGAATATACTACAACTGTGACTTATAAACATCTCAAGAGTTAAAATTACATAGGGTCGTGTGGATAAATCCCTAAAAGCAGTGTATCTGCTGCGTACGCGTCGCAATGTTTGCATTAGAGCGCACAATGGGAACGTTTAGAATAGGATAGATACAAGGCCCCTATCAAATACATTTAGTGCTTAGGAGGAGAAAATTATTGGAAAGTAACCATCGGGGCCTTCCCCTTCAAACGTGCGATCCAATACTATTTAGTTCATATCCTGATGCAGTGCCATTTCGCTGCGGAACGTAGCCATTCGTCGGATAAACACTAGCAATTAGACAGTAGGGTTAGGACCTTCGATTGCGTGTGATGCTTTAATTTGCGGATTTTTTTTCTGCTAGTAGAAACTATAGTTGGGTCAAAACGACACGAAACATGGTGCAGTTGCGTAAGGCTGCCCGCAGAGGTCACAGGGGTGCGGGCGGCGCCGCATTTCCGAGAGCAACGGGAAAACAAGGTGATGCAAGCAAATGTCAGCGTTAATTACTTTTGAAAAAAAAAGTGTCTGAAGGCATCAGAAGTGAAGAGACTCAAGCATATTCATGGGTGTGAGAACTTCACCAACACCTCTTAGAGTCTCACCTTGTCCCTTTACCTGATTCTGGTCCACATAGAAAATAATCTGACTTCATCTACCGATATCTTCTTTGATGTTTCCGTTTGTTGATGTGATCAATCTCCTAAAATGTGCTTGTTGAAGATTCAGAACATGGTCTCTTTTTGACTGAGTTACTTATATGGCAGAATTTTAGTAGCAAGCTTAATATTTGGCTGAAGTTCTGCAATGGAATTAAATAGAAGAAGGCTATAAAAAAAGTAATGGATGGTCCACAGCAGAAAGTTAGGAAGAAATCGTTTATTTGATCGAATTCCCGAAAAAGATTTGAAAGATATCATGTTCGGAGAAATTGTATTTGAATGAAATTGTAGATGTTTTTCGATCTAATCACAGAAGTCAGCCCAATCGCAAACGCCACCTTTTCGGCAAATCCCGTTTCTGTTGCAACCACCATCTCCAAGTTTGTAGATGACATCACCATCCGTGAGAGGGCTGAAAGGAAACAAGTTCATTGAAAAAAGCTACACAAATGACATTCCATTAAAGAAATAGAGATCTACAGTATCTATTTATTTGAATTTACTATCAATATTTTCTCCCTAGCTGGAGTAGATCGAAGGTAGTGTTAAAAGAAGACCTGAGGATCAACTGCCGACTAAAAATGACAATGCAGCTGCGGAAAAAGCATCAATTTCTTTTGCAAATTCACTTTTTAGGTAAAAATAGCTATTCTGAAGAGTTTTTGCACTGCTTTAAATATTTTGGTGCAAGGAACGAATGTGGTGCGTACAATCTTTCTTTGTCTAGTTTGCCTTAGAGAAGTGTATGTTTAATGGAGAGCTTAGTTCTACAGTGGTCTGAAAATAGTTCAAAGGTATTATTCGACGATTTCTGTGGGACTCTGGAATTTCGTGCTCGTCTTCTTCTAAGGCATCTGCTCTCATCAATCTTTCAGAATATTACTGTCAGTTATTTCAATTAACTTTTTGTTTTCTTTGTGGAATAATCTCTTTTCCTCTGCGCCCATCCGGATCCACGCACAAAATAATTGTGTGCGGCCTGGTAGTAGCACAGGAGACCGCGCTACATGTTTAGTTAAAGGCATCACTCCACGAATCTGAGGTGGTACGGATTTCAGGTGGAGTATTCGTATACGGGATGGGAGACTATGGAGAGGGGGGTGATTCCGTCCATTTCTTCCTAATTGCCGTAAAAAACGGCCTGGAAGATACGGCTTCAGGCGTTCTGGCGCGCTACTTTCTACAGGGAGTTCGACTGGAGCGCGCCAGCCTTGTGCGGTGCCGCATCTTTCGGGCCGTTTTTTACGGCAACTAGGAAGAAATGGACGGAATCACCCCCTCTCCGTAGTCTCCCTTCCCGTATACGAATACTTCACCTGAAATCTGCACCACCTCAAATTCGTTGGGTGATGCCTTTAAATGAATTGCTTCACGTTTTCAATTAATGTTGAAAACAAAGGAAGTAAACAACCTCTTGAACAACAACAACAAATGAATATGTAAACAAATGATACTGCAACATTGATACGCACATCCTCACTTTCAAAGAAACCCGTAGTCTTGTCCAAGTCCCTCAAATACTCTGAAAAAGTGGTTGAGTTGTTGCGAGTAAAGCCTGACCTGTTATTGAGTAGGCAAATAGCTCTGTATTTCCGCAAATCTCCATCTCTGCAAGTTATATCCGCACATCCCATTTCTGAGGTGGTGTCTCTCATTAACTGTAAACAGTTTCTGATTTACTCAAACATTTTGGTGGTCAGATAGGAGAAAATCAGCTGAACATACGTTCAAATACTCCCATAAATTATGATCCTTGTTCTTGTATACAACTTGTTCGTCGGTAATAGCTTCGTCACTGATTGCAAATCTCATGATTTGTGAATCCCAGTCCAAGACTGCGCTCATCAAACCAAAGTAGCCCTCGGCGTCACTGCTGGAAAATCTACTATTTATTCAGAAAGAGCTTGCTTTCACGCAAATCAACTTTTTTTTTTTCTGAGCACTACAGGGAATTCTCAGCTCTTATCTCCTTTCGTTTTCATTAAGAAACACTTTTTTTACTGTGTAAAAACTTAGTATTTAACTACGTGGGTGGGTGGAAAAGTGAAATCCACTGGCCCCTCCGTTGTAACTGATCCACAGTTTCCAAAATTTCGAAACTAAAACTAAGTCCTGAAGTCCATTTTTATGATCCGCTTTTGTTCAGCCACAGTGATTTAACATCTCCTCGTTTCAAGTTTTAACAAAAAAAAATTAGCGAAAACAAAGTTGCAAGAGTTCCGTACAAAGGCACACGTTTTATAGACTCAAAATGTACTCAATTTCTGCTTCAATTTCCATTCACAGCCTGTGCTAGGAGTTCTAAGGCAGATAGATGAGAAGGAAGGAAAAATCGGGAGACATGAGACGCTCACACTCTTTATGATTCGTTGTTAAGGTCAGTGTAAACCTACTGGTAGAATAAGGCTGTCATTCCGTTAGGAGCGGTAGGGGTGTTGGTCGAGCAAGACTGATCCAACAAAGCGAAAGCCATCCTCTCAAGGCTGCAGCTGTACTCCTTAAATCAACGTTTCTCTCAGATATTCAGCTCGAGATTCTTTCTCCATACCTTTACCTTCCCTTTCGCTGTGGGAATAAACAAATTTTTCTATCTCATCTCAGAACCGTTTAGATGAACGTTTGAAAAGCGATATCAAGTAATTGTTACTTCTACTCTAACGTAGCCTTTACTCTACTGATTTTCGTTTCGTTCTGAGAAAAACGGCATAATCGCCGTGTCAAAATGACCTGGAGATTGATGCGGTTGCATTAGAGAAATTTCTGAAGAGACGGAGTAAAGTCGCCGGGTACCATCGAATTGGGATCGTTGCTGGCTCTACTTAGTTTGCAGAAATGAGTGGAGAAAGCATGGATTTTACGTCTGTCACAGCCGCGTTGGTAGAAACGCAGCTTCTTACGCGACTGCACCGAGTCATTTTGACTCGACTATTGCACTTTCTTTTCACTTTTTGACAGTGCGCACTGAGAAAGTTTTTGTTGTGTCTCACGCCATTCCCGCACGTTCGGCGTGGTTCAGTCAGAAAAAGAAGAATTGCAGGCGATGTGTCATAGTCGACCGGAACAGCGCCACCTGACCACATCCAATTTATTTTATGAAATTTCAACTAACCATTTCGTTCATAGTTTCTCCTTCTGGGAGCAGCTTTTGATGTATGCTCCCGTACGGTGGTCCATTTATTTCCCATCCTGATAGTAAAGTACCGCGACGTTCGTTGACTATCGCCAGAACACTGTAACGAATGTTGCTCTCATAATCCTTGTCACCTTTGCACACTGGTTTCGTGAGTACTGAAATGAACCTTTTTAGAAAAGATTCTGCGAAGTTTCTCTCAGGCAAAGAAATACATTGCTACACAAACCGTCACTTAGAGAAAGAGTCGGGAAAGAAAGCAGTATCTGAAATATCTGATTTTTATCGTTAAAGGAATCATCCAACGAATCGGGGTGGTACGGGTTTCAGGTGGATTATGCCTACATAGGGTCGTAGATTGTGGAGAAGAGGGGGAATCCATTCATCTCTCCCTGTATCAGTGTAAACGGACGACCCCCGGAATGCTGTTTCTTATGACGGCTTCTGTTGCAATGCGCAACGTTTGCGCTCCGCCTCGCCCGCCCCGCCTGCGATTCGTCCGAATGGGTTTTCGACGAATCGCAGGAGGGAGGGCGCAAAGGTGGCGCGCTGCAATAGAGGAACTCATAAGAAACAGCGTTTCGAGGTCGTCCGTCTACACTGATACAAGCAGTGATGAACGAAATCACCCTCTTCCCCACATTCTACGAACCCGTATAGGCGTAACCCACCTGAAACCCGTTCCACCCCAGATTCGTGGAGTGATGCCGTTAAGATAGCAACAGACAACTCTACCCCAACTGCAACAGAAGAGATGAAGAGCATGATTGAATGCAAATGACGATGACACATCCCTTTTATACAGAGCGAACATTAGTTTCAAAGGGTGAATTTGATCGTTTGCATATTTCGTCTATTATGAATTAATATCCGTCCTTAACTTTTGTATCATTGATTAAAATGCATTGAATCTGGTCTATTTGTCAAATAGTGGGCTCGTGCTCCACTATGTTCCCCTTTAACGACGGATAAAATTTGGAAAACGTTGACATTTACATGGTATTAGGTTTTGATGTTTGATGAAATAAATGTATTTTTGGTGACTTAAACGGGATTTCAACAATGCGTACATACCTGTGTATTGTTAAAAGTTAGTCCGTTACCTAGTAAGGTACAGTACATTGTGAAATTTCAGGCTGTAAACTCATCTCTTCCGATCTCTCTTGGCTTCAAGCCTTCGAAGCTTAACTTAAAGGCATCACCCCACGATTCTGAGGTGGTACGAATTTCAGGTGGAGTATTCGTATTTTAGGTTATGGAGAAGAGAGTGATTCCGTCCATTTCTTCCCAATTGCCGTAAAAAACGGCGCGGATGACACGGCTTCGGGCGTTTCGACGCGCCATTTCCTACAAGGAGTTCGATTGGAGCGCGCAGGTCCAGTGCACGCGCTGCATCTACCGCGCCGTTTTTTTGCGGCAGTTAGGAAAAAATGAACGGAATCACCCTTCTCTCCATAGTTTACTATCCCATATACGAATACTCCACCTGAAATCCGTACCACCTCAGATTCGTGGGATGATACCTTTAACGTAATGATTCTTTGTTACGTACCCTTGCTAACAAAGGTACGCGATAGCGCCAGAACCTCTTTTTGTCCTCCTTTCCCTGCTCTATCGATCACGATTTGTGAGAACGAGAGCAGAAACAGCAGATTAGACGCGTGAGCAGAGATCAACGGAATTCCACTTTGAAATTTCAAAGGGAAGTTCTGAACAAAGTGCTAGTGATGGTGCCGTTTGAATTTTTAAAGTAGTTTCAGTTAGGAATGCATCACGTGGTCAAAGAATCAAAAACCATTCCCCATAAAGTCAATGTTTTTCAAATTTTTCCCCAAAACGTTGAAGGAAAAAACACGATGGATCGCAAGTCGACTGTTTGAGATGTAGATCAAATTCAACGAATTCAAATCGATGAGACAAAGGTGTGCAAAATCTGCTCTTTCAACTCTCGTTCTAACAAAAGTTTGGTGTGTGTTTGTTCAGGTGTATTGTTATCTTAATCGAGTACTCTCCATGTCTTTCTTAGTTCTTCCTTGAATGTCATCCTTGAAAGTGTAATCCTTGAATATAGCTCTGTCCAATCTTTTCGATCTTCTGCGAGAGTTTGCACAAATCAGTCCATCCGTTGCCATTACTTAGCAATACCGCACGTATGTACTCCATTTAAAACATTTTAAATTAGATGAGAACCGTTTCTCGAGTGACTAAAATCCCAGAAAATTCTTTAATGTTATGAATTTCTGGACAGTCAGATTTAACTTTGTTTATTAACCCAATTTTCGACCTTCAGTTCTACGGCTATGCTTTCAGTGAAGTGAAAAAACGAAGAGCGTTGGATGATCCTTTGGAAGATCTAAACGAGAAAAATATTTGAAAATTTCTTCTTTCACCAAATGAGTGAATTGCTCCAATGTTTTAAAATCAAATACCATTTACTGGACGATTTAATGAAGTGATAAGCGGTTCTCACAGCGTCTGTTCGGTCGATGATCTGAAACTATGGGAGCTCAACGAAGTCTCTTACTCCCTCGGGATCAATGAAATTGCATCAATTGTCTCGGATTTGTCGGAAACTGACCTGCATGCATCGATTCGACCCTGCAAGTGAATGTGAGGCCGTACAGTGTTTTGTAAACGTTCCGTTCCTGAAATGAAGTTGAACAAGATGAAAATACTCCGATATACCTGTATTTTTCCAAAAATTTGATTTTCAGCTGAAGCTTCAAACTATAAAAACTTATTGATCCATAAAACAAACAATTTGTCCATATCAATAAAAAACGCTGTATTTATGTATGTACGCATATTTAAGTTACAGTCATAGGCGGCCTTCTGACGTTCTCCTTCCGTAAGGATGTGCTCTGACGTGAACAACATAAATAAAATTAATTCTAATCAGAATTTTTTTACCACAAAAAGCTTTCCCCTTTTTTACCATTTTTACAAGCTATAGTGTTTGCTGAATAGAAATATCGGTACTAAATAGGTGGTTCATTAGAAATAGTGAATAATAATAGTAATGAATACGAATAAAAATAATAAGAAATGATAAAAGAGAGAGAGTATAAAAGTAGTTGGTGATGATCAATTCCCCTTGCAATGCTCCATCTTGTTCAACTTCATTTCAGGAACGGAACGTCTACAAAACACTATGCGGCCTTACATTCAGGGCCGAATCGATGCATGCAGGTCAGTTCCCGACAAATCCGAGACAATCGATGCAATTTCATTGATCTCAACGAAGTAAAAGGCTTAGCTGTCTTCCCCGGGTGTCGAATAAGCTACGAAGCAGACGCTGTGAGTATCTCTTAACACTTCAGTACATCGTCCAGTAAATCGTATGTTTCTCAAAAAAAAAAAATCGAATATATCCACTAACTCAATAGGGAATGGTTATTTCAAATATTCTCAGTTCAAATCTTCAAAAGGTGCATCCAAGCTTTTTTTGCTCCAGTTAAAACATAACCGCGAAACTGTAGGTCGTAAAATTGAACGATAAACGAAGTAGAGTCTGGTTGCCTAAGGAATTTATAATTGGAGGGGAATTCCTAAATTTTTAGTCACATGAGAAACGGGTCTAATTTCAAAACTGTTCAAATGGTTTCCTGGAGTCCTTTAAAGAAGGAAGCTTTGTTCGTGTTTCGTGTTCACAGCTGGAGACGAAGGTATTTGGGAGCCGGTGCTCAGGACGAGTTACTGTTCCCAGTTCGAACAGTTTTGAGAGCAACGGTAAAACAAGTGATATAAGTAAATGTGTTAATGTCAGCTTTAATTTCTCCTTAAAAAAAAGTGTATGTACGCATGTGAACAGACTCACATATATTCTTGTGAGTGAGAACTTCGAAGACATCCTACTTTAGGATCCTACTTTGTTCCGTTACTTCGTTCTGGACCAAAGAGAAAATGAATTGACTTCATTTATTGATATCGGCTTTGATGTTTCTGTTTCTTGATGTGATCAGTTTCTTACAGTGTGGTTCCTGAAGATTTGAACATTGTTGTTGAAGATGAAGATATGTGGGCAAATTCAAGAATATTCATCGAAATGAAATCCTTGAGGACATCTTTTGGGATCTCACTTTAACTCCTTATTTGGTTCCGAACCACGAAAAAGGCAAACATCAATGATTTCACTTACCAACAACGTTTTTAATGTTTCTGTTTGCTGATACGGTTAGTCTTTTACAATGTGCTTGTTGAAGATTCAACATCGTTCCCTTTCAAATGAATTATTTACGTGGCAAAAATTTAACAGCAACTTTAATATCGTGCCGAATTCGTGTTGGGAAATTAAGCACAGGAAGGTCATAAAAAGCAACAGATGGTCCATAGCAGAAAGTTGAGAAGAAACTGTTTATTCGATCGAATTCCCGAAAAAAAATTCGAGGGATAACAAGTTAGCAGAAATCGCGTTTATCCGAATTGCGAATTTTTTTCTATCCACTCACAATATTCAACAAATTCGCAAAGGCCACCTCGTCGACATTTCTCTAGCGTATTGCAACCACCATTTCCGGCTTTGTAGACGACATCACCATCCTTGAGAGGGCTGAAGAAAACAGAGTTGAGTGCTTCATCAAAGAAAATTGCATGAATAACATACCATAGAAAAAAATAGTGATCTCTAGTAACGAAACCGAAGTTTGACTTATTCTATGCCACGTACCTATTCATACTTATTTGTTTGGATTTATCGTTTATATTTTTTCCCTAGTAGGAGTAGATCGAAGGTATTGTGGTGAGAAAATTTGAGAATCAGCTACCGACTAAAAATGACAATGTAGCTGCGAAGGAGGCATCAGTTTATTTCGCGAATGCACATTTTTGGTAAGCATAACTATTTTGAAGAGTATTTGCACTGCGATTCATATTTTTTTTGGTTCAAGAAGCGAATATGGTGATTACAATCATTGTTTGTCTAGTCTCCATTCGGTAACTGTGAATTTAATGACTAGGCTAATTCTACAGTGGTCTGAGAATAGTTCGACAGTTTCTGGAAATCCTTAAAATTAGGCGCTCGTCTTATTTTAAGACATCCGTTTTCATCAATTTTACAAAATATTACTGTCAGAGATTTTAATTTACTTTTCGCTTTTCCCATGGAATAATCTTTTTCTTGTGCACGAATCTCTTTCCGGACCGACGCGTACAAAAATAGTGTGTCTGCGACCCCGTAGTAGCACAATGGAGTGTGCTACAATTTCAGTTAAAGGCATCACTCCACGAATCTGAGGTGGTACGGATGTCAGGTGGAGTATTCGTATACGGAATGGGAGACTATGGAGAAGGGGGTGATTCCGTCCATTTCTTCCTAATTGCCGTAAAAAACGGCCCGGAAGATACGGCTTCAGGCGTTTTGGCGCACTATTTTGTACAGGGAGTTCGACGGGAGCGCGACAGCGTTGTGCGGCGCCGCATCTTCCTGGCCGTTTTTTACGGCAAATAGGAAGAAATGGACGGAATCATCCCCCTCTCCGTGGTCTCCCATCCCATATACGAATACTCCAACTGAAATCTGCACCACCTCAGACTCGTGAGGTGATGCCTTTAAGAGAATTCTTTCATGTTCTCAAATAAGTAGACAAGCAAGGCATGCCCTGATAAGGCGGCTGAGTTGTTGCGAGTAAAGCCTGACCTGTTATTGAGTAGGCAAACAGCTCTGTATTTCCGCAAATCTCCATCTCTGCAAGTTATCTCCGCGCATCCCATTTCTGAGGTGGTGTCTCTCATTAACTGTAAACAGTTTCTGATTTACTCACACATTTTAGTGGTCTGATAGGAGAAAATGAGCTGAACATACGTTCAAATACTCCCATAAATTATGATCCTTGTTTTTGTATACAACTTGTTCGTCGGTAATAGCTTCGTCACTGATTGTAAATTTCTCGATCTGTGAATCCCATTTCCAGATTGCGCTCATCAAATCAAAGTTGTGCTTTGCATCATCGCTGGAAATTCGTAGTCGTTTAGTTGTAGAGAGCTTTCCAAGCAAATTGATTTCTTTTTTTCTGGCCACTACCTCAAATTCTCAGCTCTCACCTTCTCGTTGTTGAAGAAGGGTTTTTCCTACTGTGTGAAAACCTAGTATTTGACTACGTGAGTGAGTGGAAAAATTTAATTCGCTGGCCCCTGTGTTGTCACTGATCCACAATTTTCAGGATTTCGAAACTAAAACTAATTGTTGAAATCCATTTTCATGATCTGCTTTTGTTCCGCCACAGTGTCTCCTCCAGTTTTCAGGTTTTAGCCAAAAAAAAAAATATAAAAATTAGAAAAACGGTGTAAAAGTTCTGTGCAAAGGCACGCATTTGCACTTCTTTACCGAATAGACTCAAAATGTACTCAATTTCTGCTTCGATTTTCATTCGCAGCCTGTGTCAGGAGTTCTAAGGCAGATAGATGAGAAGGAAGGGAAAATCGGAAAACATGAAATGCTCACACACTATGATTCGTTGTTAAGGTGAGTGTAAACCTACTGGTAGAATAAGGCTGTCATTCCGTTAGGAGCGGTAGGGGTGTTGGTCGAGCAAGACTGATCCAACAAAGCGAAAGCCATCCTCTCAAGGCTGCAGCTGTACTCCTTAAATCAACGTTTCTCTCAGATATTCAGCTCGAGATTCTTTCTCCATACCTTTACCTTCCCTTTCGCTGTGGCAATAAACAAGTTTCTCATCTTATCTAGAAAATAAACGTTGTAGAGGAGATATCAAGTAACTGCTGCTTTATCTCAGTTAGAGCCTTTAATATGACTTTCGTTCTGTTGATTATGAGAAAAACGGCATGATTTCCGTGTCGAAATGACCTGGAGAGTGATGAAGTTGTATAAGCGTCTGAAGCGGCAGAGTAGTGTTGCCGGGAACCATATAGTTGGAGCTGCCACGGACTTTACTTCGTCTGCAGAAATGAGTGGAGCAAGCGATGATTCTACGTTGATCGCAACCGCGCTGATACAGGAGCAGGTGCTTGCCCGACTGCGCTGGGTCACTTTGATTTGACTGCGCCCCCTTGTTTTCTCGGAAAGTTTTTGCAGGGCGGACTGAACAAGTTTTGGTTGTGTCTCACGCCATATTCGTGGTTTCGGGATGATTCAGAGAGAAATAGAGAGAAGGAAGAATCGCCTATGAGAAATCAAAATCGATCGCCAGTTTCTGGGAGATCCAATTCTTTGTCCACTTTCACAACTAACCATTTTGTTCATAGCCTCTGCTTCGGGCGGTTGCTTTCCATAGCTTTTCCCGTTAAATGGTCCATTTGCTTCCCATCCCGCTGCCAAATCACCGCGACGTTCGTTGATGATTGCGAGAACCTTGCCACGAATGTACTTCTTATCATACCTTCCACCTTTGCACATCGGTTCCAGGCGTACTAAAATGGAACCTTTTAAAATAGATTTTGCGAAGCTTCTCTTAGGCGGAGAAGATTGGCATACTAACCGTCATTGTAAGAAAGAGTCGGAGGAAAAGCCAGTACCTGAAATCTGTTTTATATAGATAAGAAAGCACTATAGGGCAACAGAAAAGTCTACCCCAAGTGCAATAGAGCAAACGACGAGCATGACTGAATGCAAATGACGATGGCACACCCCTTTTATGGCGAGCGAACATTTGTTTTAATGGCTTACCTTCATCGTTTGCATATTTCGTGTACTGTGCATTAATGTCCGTCCTTAACTTTTGTTTTGTTGATTAAAATGCATTGAATCTGATCCATATGTCAAACTGTCAACTTGCGCTCCACTGTGCTTTCTTTCAACGTGGAGGGAAATTTGGAAAACGTTGAGTTTACATGGCCTTAGTTATCGATGTTTGTTTATTTAAATGCATTCCTGACTAGAACTGGATTCTAGCAATACGCACATACGTTGGAATATAGGGTGAAGTTTCAGGCAGTAAACTCACCCCTTCTAACCTTTCCTAGCTTTAAGTCTTCGGTAACGTAATGATCCTTTGTTACGTAGTGTTGCTGACAAGGGTACACGAAACTCTTTTTGTCCTCCTTTCCCAACTCTATCGATCACGGTTTGTGAGAACAAGAGCAGAAACAGCAGATTAGACGCGCGAGTAGAGATTGAAGGAATTTTACTTTGAAATTTCGAAGGTTGGAAAATCTTAACATAGTGGTAGTGATGTTGGAGTTTGAAATTCGAAAGCAGTTTCAGTTTTGAATGCATCACTTGATCAAAAAGTCGAAAATCATTGCCAAAGGGCTTTTTCTACCCCCTCCCCCCTACTCTTTCTAAAAATGACAGTTGGTTTGGCATTCTCCTTCGCCTGAGAGAAACTCTGCAAAATCTATTTTAAAAAGGTTTATTACAGTAGGCACGAAACCGGTGTGCAAAGGTGGAAAGTATGAAGAGAAGTTCGTGGCAAGGTTCTGACAATTATCAATGAACGTGGCGGTGATTTGCCATCGGGTGGGGAAATAAATAGACCATGGAACGGCAAAGGATGAAAATGGAAAACAGCTCCCAGAGGGAGAGAACACGAAAGAAATGTCGACTTAGTTGAAATTGGACAAAGAATTGGATGTGTAAGGAACGGGCGCTGTTCCGATCGACTATGACCCGTCTCGTGCAATTCTTCTTTCTATGACTGCGTCACCCTGAAACCGAAGCGAAAATGAAGTGGGACCCAACCAAAACTTGTTCAGTCTTTTCCGCGCTGCCAAGACTCTCCTCGTAAACGAAAGGGTGTTGTCGTGTCAAAATGATTCCATGACAGGCAAGTGTGCAAGTGGCTGCATTTGTAGCAGCGCAGTTACAATCGAAGTAGAATCCTCGCTTGCTCCAATCACATCTGCAGACGAAATCGAGCAAGGGGTGGTGATAGATGTTTTATCATGCTGTTTGTCTCACAATCAGCAGAAGGAGAATCTTAATAGCGCAACATCTGAGCCAGAGCAACTAGCAGATGAAGTTCTTTTTCAATATGTTTACTTTAAAGGTAACATACCACGAATCTGAGGTGGTGCAGATTTCAGGTAGAGTATTCGGATACGGGACAGTAGGGGTGTGATTCCGTCAATTTCTTCCTAATTGCCGTCAGAAACGGCCCAGAAGATGCGGCGCCGCACAGGGCTGGAGCGCTCCAATCGAACTCCTCGTAGAAAATAGTGCGCCGGAACGCTTACGGGCCGTTTTCTACGGCAGTTAGGAAAAAATGGACGGAATCACCCTTCTCTCCATAATCTACGACCCTGTATACGAATACTCCACCGGAAATCCGTACCACTCCAGATTCGTGGGTGATACCTCTAAGATTTCTGGATGAGACGAGAAAACTCTTCGTTACCTCAGTAGAAAGGAACGAAGTGGAAAAAGAAGAATAAGTTGAATATTTGGTTGTAAAAAAAATGATGCTGAATTCAAAACTACAGCTACAGCCTTGAGAAAAAAAAAGCTTGTGTTCTGTTGAATAAGTTATGTCTCACCAACACCCATACCACTTCACATGGAACTACAACCTTATTCTGCCAGTATCCTTTTGTTGACCTCAACGATAAACCTTATAGTGGAGCGCTTTACGTTTTCTAATTTTCCCTTCATTCTCTTCTCTCAGTTTGTACAACACTTCACATATTTTAATAGGAATTGGAGAAGAAATTCAGTGCATTCAGTAAGAAAGTGCAAATACATGCGTTTGCAAAGAATTCTTTCACGTTTGCTTCCGTCGTGTGTGGCCAGAGCGTTATTCAAAGTTCGTCAGTTTATTACTGAAATTTTCAACGTTGGAGGTGCCGTTACATTACCGAGGCGAAACGAATTCTATTCATTATTTTTTTTTGTGAAAATGGATTTTATTCATTATTTTTTAGTTTTGAAATCTTGCCAGGTCAGGGAATTCATTGTGGTTAGATTTTCCATGGTTTTGGAAACCACCTCGATGGCATTACTCCACGAATCTGGCGTGGTATGGATTTTCGTTGAAGTATGCCTATATCGAGACGTAGATTATGAATGCGGGGATGATTCCGCTCACCTCTTCTTGCATCATCATTGTAAACAGACGGCTTCGGAATGCGGTTTCTTACAATGTCCTCTATTGCAGCGCGCCACCTTTGCGCCCCGCCCCCGCCTGCGATTCGTCGAAAATCGATTCGGACGCCTTGATAGGCAATTCATTCTATTCGACGAATCGCAGGTGGGGGCGGGGCGCAAGAGTGGCGCATTGCAATACCGGACGTAGTGACGAACCCCATTCCGAAGCCATCTGTTTACAGTGATGCAAGGAGAGATGAGCCACCCCTGTGTTGATAATCTACGACCCGATATAGGTACACTCCAACGAGAAACTATACCACTGCAGATTCGTGGGGTGATGCCTTTAACACGTGGACGACGAGCCATTTTTTCATAACTGTCTCGTGGGAGGTCACATTTTTCTTCGTTGAAAGTTTGTTAGCTTTTAAATAAATGATTGTAATGATTTAAAAATATTAAATAAACACTAAAATCGAGAATTAAAGAATTTAAATTCAAAATATTAAGTAATTAATTTAAAAAGTCAAAAAATCAAATTAAATATTAGAATATACATAATAAAAAACTGAAGTTAACATTACATAAAGGATAATTCAAAAATTAAGATGGTATAAAACTAAAAGAATGTATTAAAATTGAAAAATCCAAAAAAGTGAGAAAAATTAATTAATATGAAAGGACAAGGAGGACATTCATATGCTATCTACCAAACATGATTCCAGCTTTCATCCAAACGGGAAGCACCTGGTTGTTGCTGAATATAACATGATGAAAGGATTCGTTGACATCAAAGACCAGGTGGCTGCCTATACTGCGTTTGTGCGGACAGCCATATAGTACATATATATCCGGGTGTTTTTTTATCTCATAACCCAGACTGCCTTGATCAACGTTTGATTTTTGTACTGCAAGAAGGTCAAGAAAATCTTTTTTTTTTTTTTTTTTTTTTTTTTTTTTTACCCCCCTTTTTTTTTTGGGGTTTTTTTTTTTTGGGGGTTTTTTTATAAAAAAGGGGGAAAAAGAAAAAGGAGGGGGTTTTTTTCTTTTCTTTCTAATTCCAAAAAACAGAAATTCACCATTTTTACGTTCGATCCAGCATCTTTCATTTTTCGGAATCAGCACTTCTATACGAATCTCCACCTAATGCAGAAAAAAAAGCTGGTGTCTGATCCAAACGCAAAGGCTGAGGACGGACGGTTTTGCTCTGACTGCTGCAGCTCGATTCCTGCAACTTCCCTGAACATAGGTAAGAGGACTAAGGAAAATGTCAGTGAGTGCAAAAAATTTTGCTGTTTAGACTGTTTCCACACAACTCATAATTGTTGATTGTTGTAATGAATGTTGTTGGTAATTGTTTGTAATTGTTGGTGAAAAATAAAATTAGTATAAGTATAAATAAAACTTGAAATTCAATGGATAGTCGGTCGATGCCAACATAAGATACATCTAAGTCTAAGCTGATTATTTGAACAGAGAACAAAACAATCGCGCGTATTTTGACTAGAATAATATACAGTCGCGCAGCATATAAAAAAGTGTTTCTTAACGAATGAGCAGGTGAGAGCCGAGACTCTTTGGTAGCGTAGAAGCAAGCGGTACTCAACTGAATAGAAGATTTTCCAGCCTTCATGTGAATGATGACATGAGTTGCTCAGCATAGTCTGGGATTGGGAAGAAAAGAAAAGAAGAAAAATTTGTGGTCACTGATGATTTTCTTCCCGGCAAGCAAGTTGTGTACAAAAACAAAGATTACAATTCGAGGGAGCACCTGTATGTTTGTTTACTCCAGCCACTCCAAACTGATCAGTCCAGTGTCTGAGAAAATCACAAGTTCTTTGTCTAGCACCTCAGAAATTGGATTCGCGGATATAACTTGTGTATGAGGAGATCTGGGGAAATAAAGAGCGGTTTGCCTATTCCAAAAAAAGTGAGGTTTTACCCGTGATAACTACACCGTCCTCTCGATAGTAACTCAACCCCTCTTTATTTGAGAGCAAGATTGCTGTCCTTTTTAAAAGTGAAGAATCAAATATGAGCTTCGCCGTATCAGTTGCGTATTTATTTAGTCGACTGTTCAATAAGGTATTTATTTGAGTTCACCCACTTTTTTAAAAAAACAGATAAAACAGGTAGATTAACTAGAAATTACTGCAGTATTACTGCCAGGCCGCAGACATAATTTTTGTATATATCGATAGGGAAAGAGATGGTCGCAAAGTACAAGGAATTATTCCATGAGGAGAACAAAAAGTAATTTGAAATGACTCATATAATAATTCTAGTATTAAAAAAGAGTAACGTTCTGAACGATTGAAGAAAGCAGATGTGTTAAAATGAGACGACCTCCTAATTAAAGGTCTGAAGAAATCATGGAATAATAGCTTTGGACTATTCCTACAATACGGAAGATTTAGGCTATTCCTTAAAAATAAAGCAGACTAGACAAACAATAAAGGCACTATAGACGCTTTTTGCACCGTAAACATATATTGCAATGGAAAACTCTCCAGAATAACTATTCTAACCTAAAAGGTGAATTTGCGAAAGAAACTGATGATTTTCTCGCTGCTACAATGACTTTTGCAGTGGAGAATTGATTCTCAAATCTTCTCACAACACCACCCTCGATTTATGCCTAACAGGGAGAAAATATTGACATTAAATTTAACATTTAATTTAACATTAATGAAAAATTATTTAATTAATTTTATTATTATCATTATTTTATTATTACTATTTCATCATTATTGTTTTATTTAAATTAATCAGAATTATTCATTTAACATTAACTAAAAATGATTTAATTAATATTATTATTATCATTACTTTATTATTACTGTTTCATCATTATTGTTTCATTTAAATTAACTAAAATTATTCATTTAACATTAACTAAAAATTTATAGAATTGCTATTTTGAAGTTTTTGCACTACAGTTCATCTTTACGGTGCGAGAAACGCTCTATAAGGTCTTCCTGCACCTTTACATATATCACATAAAAATTCAAAATACCAATTCTTACTTAAAGGCATCACCCCATGAATCTGAGGTGGTGCGGATTTCAGGTGGAGTATTCTCTACTTTTCTTTAATGGAAAGTCACTCGTTCAACTTTGTTCGATGAAGTGGTCAGCTTCTAGTTCTTCAGACCTCTTAACGACAGTGATAATGTCTAAACAGCTAGAAAGTGTGATTTTAATAATGGCGAGAAATGCCGAGGCGAGGGTTGCAACGAACCTGGGTCTTGCGATTTGAGCAAGAAAGCTCGATGATTTAATCAAACCCAATTTCTCCTATGTTGACATCCATCAAAACGTTTTAGGAAATTCGATCGAGTATGTGATTTCTCTCCAAATCTCTGCAATGGACTGTCCATTACTTTTTATTAACAGAAGAAAAAACTTCGACAGAAATGTTAAAATCGACGTATATAGATAAGTGAAATCATTCGTAATTGTTTTCTTTGTGGTTCGTAAGAGGTGTCCTTATTTTCAAGAATACGCTTGAGGTGTATCTTCGGGGGATACGTGTAAAATGTCAACATCCTGCACACTCACCGAAAATGGCTACAGAAAACTCGCTTTCGCTTCTTTGGTCATATATTGAGGAGGCCAGCAGATCGCCTTGTTTAACGAGTTCTGTGGAGATCAGGCCCAAGTTGAAGAAGTCATCAACTCCTTCTGGTTTTTTTCTGGAGAAGCTCCTCTGGTTGAAAACGAAATTTCTGACCGAACGACAAAAGGTAAACTACAAATTAGTTGACGTTATTTCTTCATTTTAGGATGTCCCAACGTGATCGACCGCAATTCAGAGACCGTAGAAGTTGCCGAACCCGTGTGTAGTCTATGCGATAACTTGTGCAGGGACCAGACCAACCGATGCATGGAGTCGGTGGCCTTAATCCGTGGAACAAATCTGTTACCAATAGTTCGAATGTTCTTTTGTCTTGAAACCTCGGCATATTCTGTCTGTGTTTTGCTATAGTGTGCCTACGAGGTTTTTAGATGGAACCTTTATTTGCCTGACGTTTCGGCTTTTTCGCCGTCTTCAAAGGCCTAAATAAGGACTGGACACAATGCTACGTTTATCCCGTCAAGTGCCACACCACCCTGCAGTGTTTCGAAAACGTCAGGGTAGTAAAACAGAAACCTATCTACATGAAAATGGTCTTACGTTTTGCTCCACGGATGGGCGCTCTGGTGCACGCACTTGTACTCAGTGTACCAGCGAATGAGTATTACCGCGTGTAGATCACCCGACGACATAGATTATTTGATCTACACACAGAATATCAGGCAGTTCAGAACCGTAGAAAGTGGCAATAACTAACTCGTTATGGACAAGCATACCTATTATTCATTGAAGGTTTTTTTAAGCATAGAAAACTAACGTCTTCCTTGCCGATATTTCTGTTTCGTGAGCCAGTATAACGCATTTCACATCGTAATCGTTCCCGTTGTGGGCCTCATGTCTGTGCCTTCCTAGTGGTGTTATCAAACTTTTTCGTCGTTTTCCGGCCATGTGTTCATTAATCCTCACTCCAAGATTCCTACCGGAAATCCTCATATATACCATCCTCTATTTAGGCCTCTGAAGACGGCGAAAAAGCCGAAACGTCAGGTAAATAAAGGTTCCATCTAAAAATCTGTTACCAATTTAACGGCTCCGAAGAAATGAAAAGTTTGATTCTGCTCAGGTAGTTTTGGAGCTCCTATTGACCAGGTTCCTCGGAACTTAATTACCACTTAATAATCGCTTGCTCGATTTTACTTCCTCTACTGAATATTTTGAGCTTGGCCGGACACATCACCAGGCAGAATTTATTGAAATGTCAACTGCACATGAACAGCATAAATGCTGCACCTTCGATACAAGCTTCAAATTAATTTCTTTATTCAGTATGTACATATTAAACGCGTTTGGTAGCGATTTTCACAATACCACGCCAGCGACAAATGGTACTGTGGACCCATATAAAAGGAAAAAACAACTGGGAAGCAATACAGAAATATCAAATTCGATAAATCAAACTCAAAGCACACAAAAGATTCACATACTAATTCAAGATGAGATAGCTAGCCGAACACAAAACATCTAGGTTGAGTTTTTATAGACAATGCTGTAAGTTTTGGGGCGCATACAACTTTTTTTCGAACACATTCCAACACTGATGTTCGTCGATTTGTATCACATAGTTACAGCCTTCTACCGTATTGGAAGTTCTTCCGAATCGATAAGTCGGCAAAAGGCAGCACTTCATAACACAAAGGCATAAAAAGGTGGCATTTGGAATGGAGATAGATATAATGTATATGTGCTATTGATTTCCTATTTTAAAACATCACTCCGGGCACCGTATAAAATGGCAACATACACAGTTAGTAGCCATTTCTACATCTGCTCGGACAACATGTTCCTTTATCTTCTTACCATCCTTCTTCTTCTTAACGCCTTCACCCAGGACGTGGTTTTGGCCCAGGTAACCGCGAAATTTCTTACCACAGAGTTTTGCAGGCTTCATTGTGCTGCTTCAGGATTGTGTTGATAGAGTACCGACGGCGGTTTGCGAAAATATAAAGAGGAAACACGACTGCAAAGGACCAATGGAGATGATTGCCCAGATGCAGTGTCCAAAAACATGCAATTTATGTTAGAGCAACGGCATAAACTTCTCTTAAGGCAACTTGTGTTCATTCCACATCATAGCAGCACTCATCATCGAGTTCAAAGCAGCAAAACCCGAGAAACACATGAGAACACCCATTGAGTATGATCTACGCTCAAAACAAGTTGCTCTCCTATCGAAATTCATGCCTGACTAAAAGTGTAAACACTAAAAATTCAAGTGAGAGAAACGGTCTTTCTTGCAATTGAAAAGTTCGGCTTTCAAGGAGCCTCGGCATAGTTAAATGCCGCACTGATTTTTGATGTACACAAGGTTGTTAAATAGTTTCATTGACTAACGTTCCGGCAAAATCGCCTTTTTCAGAATGAATAGGATCGCCCCTGAATTGGGCGATTCAATTTAGAGTCAGGTGAAAATCCGGTGAAAGAGAACCAACAAACCAACTCTGCTACGAACCCAGCATACAAACGAGGACTTTGGTGGGACCCAACTTATAGGGTGCGGTCAGAAGTAGGACAAATAATTGACCTCATTCTGCCTCTTCTGGAGTACACATTCAACTTCATTCATGATTCAATTTTACGACCTCCATTCTCCCGGTCTATATCTCAAATGGGAACGGAAAACGAAGAAGAGGATTGGACGCACTTTTTGAAGATCTGAACCAGAAATATTTGAAATTAGCTTTCTCTACTGAATTAGTGGATCTCTTAGATTTTTTTAAGAAACAGATACGATTTACTAGACGGTGTATTAAAGGTGGTAAGAGGTTCTCATAGCGCAGCTCCTTCGAAGACTCGAAAAGGGGAACCCAGAACGAAGCCTTTCACATCCTCGATATCAATATCGAAATTGCATCAGATTTTTGTTGTTGGAAACTAACCTGTTGCATCGATTGGACCCTGTAAGTGAATGTCATGGCGCACAGGGTTTTGTGAACGTTGCATTTCTGAACTGATTGAACACGATGGCGTATCGTAAAAGGAGTGATCATCACCAACCACTTTTATGCTCTCTCCTTTATCGTTTCTCATTGCTTTTATTCCATCGGATAGGAATATGTTTTTGTGGTGGAGATATAGATACATAGTCAATTGCAGTTACACTACCGTACACTCTAGAGGTACACAATGCTGCTACGATCCCGAAATCAAATAGTTCCTTAATATCCTGTCCGATAGTGGAAGGCGTTAAGTCTATCTCCATTTCAAATAACACTCTTTATACCTCTGTGCTGTAAAGTGCTGTTTTTTGTCGACTTATCGATTCGGAAGAACATCCAATACGGTAGAAGAAGGTTGTAACAATGTAAAACAAATCAACGAAGATCAGTGTTGGAATGTGCTTGAAAAAATTTTGTATACGCCCGGAACTTACAGCATTGTCTACAAAAGCTCAACCTAGACGTTTTGGTTTCATCTAGCTATCTCATCTGGAATTAGTATGTGAATCGTTCGTGTGCTTTGAGTTTGATTTATCGAATTTGACATTTCTGTATTGTTTGCCAGTTGTTTTTTTTTTCATTTTATATGGATCCACGATACCATTCGTCGCTGGAGTGGTATTGTGAAAATCGCTACCAAAAACGCGTTCAATATATACATACTGAATAAAGGAGTTAATTTGGAGCTTGTATTGAACGTGCGACATCTACACTGTTCGCATCCAATTGACATTTTAATAAGTTCTGCCTGGTGATGTGTTCAGCCAAGCTCAAAATATTCAGCAGCGGAAGTAAAGTCGAGTAAGCGATAATTAATCGGTAAAAGGTTAAGAGAGTACCTGGTCAGTAAGAGCAGGTACTCTCTTAACCCACCTGAGCAGAACCAAACGTTTCATCTCCTCGGAGCCGACACATTGGTAACAGATTTGTCCGAGGAAGTAAGGCCATCGACACCATACATCAGTTAGTCTCTGCAATTTGCTGCATAGACTGCATACGAGTTAGATACTTTCTACGGTTCTGAATTGCAGTCGATCACGTTGGCACATCCTAAAATGAAGGACTAACGTTAACGACTTTGTAGTTTGCTCTTTGTCGTTCGGTCACAAATTTTCTTTTCAACCAAGGGAGCTTCGCCAGAAGAGAACCGATAGGAGCTGATGCCTTCTTCAACTTGAGCTCGACAAACTCATCAAACACGTTGAACAAACGATCTGCTGGTTTTCTCAATATATGAGCGAAGAAGCGAAGACGATTTTCTGTAGTTTTCTGCTTTCGATGGCTGTGGAAAATGTTGACATTTTCCACTTGTCCTCTACAGGTACACCACATTGCTATCCACGTAAAGGTCTTTATTGTTGCGTACCCCGGTCCAAAAGTAGCCAAGCACCCATCTACATAGCTTCCATGCCGTTCAATCAAGCCTCTCCATCACAGATGGCCCCGATCCGTGATGACGGGATGAACTACAGATAAGTAGACTCGCAACTTGACTTGGAGAGCGATAGGAGTTTACCACAAACACTTGGTGCAAGAATGAAATGCGGAACAGGCCTTAGCTCATCTCTGCTGTATATCAGTCGCTGCCGTTCTTCAGCATACAGCTTAGATAGAAGAATTCACCTACGAGTTCGATCGGCTGCTCGTCTCTCGCTGGATGTCTCGAGGAGACCCACATTTGCTCGCAATTATCAACGCACTCGTAGCTCATAGGCTGCAGCTGGGTTCGATACAGGGTTGACAACATGTTAAAGCTTCGTACTTCTATCCTTAAACATAAGATCATCAGCGTGCTTGAGATTGCACCATAAGAGCCAATGGTGAAAAGACAGCGTCGGCAGGACACTGTCTTTCACATGACGTTATTGATGGAGAAGGAAGACAGAGTTCCGCTCAGTGCTAAGAGCTTCCCTCATGCTCCATCTGCTCGAAGAGCAATTCTCACAAATTTCGAATTCCATTTCCAACATTTCGGAAGTTCTTCGGCTTTTATGCTTACGAAAATCTGAAATCCTCTATAAGTGGTTTAAAATCAAAGGTCTTTTCTTTGAAGTTGGAAAATCTCCCGACCTATATAAGGAGAAGGACTCTCCAATGTGCAGTCGCTTACGTCTAGCGGGGTGACTCGCAGCAGTTGTGCAGAGGTAGACGATTTGCTACTTAGGATTTGTTGATTGTGGTTTCGTGATGGAGATTTTCACTGTTTTTCAGAAGTTTTGTGATGTCAAACACTTCAGCAATGAGAAGGAAACTAGCAGGTTCAAGCTACTTTCAGATCGAAAATTAAATAACCACTATTCCAGACTCTGCTTGCAAATAATTTAACGCTTCATTTCCTTTATTGCGGCGAAAGTGTGCTTGAATGCGTTGAAAAAGAATCAAATGATGAACGATTCATATTTGAATTCATTCCCATATTACCAAATTTAAATGTAGGTTCTGTAACTACGAGATGAATATGCCACCAGTCTAAACATTAAGAATTAACCTCAGATTGTATTGTGAATCCCTTCCTTTTGTACGGTATAAACTGACTTCAAGATGTTGATCGTCTTCTTCCAACAACAAATTTTGAGACAGAGACGGTCCAATACAGAAGATATCGTCATTTCCGGCGAGTCATGCTCGCCAACTTCTCTACTGCGCTTGAGGTGGATTTCTTGGAGTCGGTTCTCTCACAGCGCTCTTTCAACGATACCAATCAGCCAGTTCAGGCACAGCATCTTCTCACGACTCTTTCTCAAGATGAAGGTGTAGAATTCTCCTTCGCCTGAGAGAAACTCTGCAAAATCCTTTCCAAAAGATTTATTTCAGGGGCGCGAAACCGATGTTCAAAGATAGTTAATGTGATGAGGAGTAAATTCGTGACTATATTCTGGCAACCGAAGTTGTAAACTGCTCCCAGGATGGGAAATAAATGGACCATGGGACGGAAAACAATGTGGAAAGAAGTTACCACAACAATCACAACTGGAAGGAGTTTTTGGGCGTAGATTTAGTTCACACTTTCCAAAGCTGCTCAATCCCCCAATGCCTCAGAAAATCACAAACTCGTTACAGTCAGTGAGAGACAGGATAAAGGATAAAGTTTCTGGCGTTAGTCAATCCGCTTGGGATGCACCTCCACGTTCCATCAATTCAGAATCGTTTGAGGTTTACGAACGTGAACAATGACTTGCGGTGGCTAGCCGATGTGTCAAGCCAAACAAGTCTGGCACCAATTTATCGACCCCGGAGAGATGAAGGGCTTGGTGAGCGCTAGGGCGGAATCGAACCTCCGATCGATCGTGCAAGAAAAGGAACCTCTTACCGCTACACTACACCCGTCCCAAATCAACTGATATCCAGATGAAATCACTGTGCCCAAATTGATGCGTGCTATAAAGATAAGGAGGTCCACATTGTTTCACGTTTTCTATCAAACTAATACTACTTCTACCCCGTTCTTCTATGTTTATTATTCGAACAAAAAAAAAAGAACGAGTAAACCTCACCAATCCCATCCATCATCACTTGGTTCATCACTATCAATGTCATATCATCGATATGTCTTACTAGGCACGTGTAACATCCACCTTCTCTTGTATCTACCCATGCTGCCTGGAAAAGTCAAATGGATTATAATTTCTGTACTTTTATACGTGGTACAAAAAAGCTGCAGAAGCGCTAGAAATAGTTTCAGGGAACAGAAACAGGAGTAGTCACCAAAATAGATGTGTGATCCGCCAAAGGAGTGAGATCAAAAGTACAATTAATAAAGAAATTTAATCAAATATACGGAACCCAATAAAAAAGCACGTAAAAATTCTCCTATGAAGCAATCAGCAGTTTCTAGAAATTCGTCTGGAAACGACATGGTCTTCCATCGTCGGATTTCTGATCTGATTTTATCTGGTGTGATTTTCATCGATGATGTCATTGGGTGTATTACTTCCTTCGTTTCCTTTTCAGTCCATTCCTCAGTAAAAAAAATTTAAAGTGTAATCAGCACAAACTTCGAATCTGTTAGGTTGTTGCATGAGTCTTTACCAATTTTTGAATGAAAGTTTACTCCAAATATATCAAAAACCAACCTAGACATCAAAAGTATGCACCATCTCTCCTCATCAATTCACACCAACGGTTGTCGATCCTCTCCTCCCAGTAGGACTGTGGTTAGAACTTGCAGAACTCATCAAGGACCTTCCTAGAATCCTCTTCATTCCTGAACGTCTTTTCATCCATTCATCCGTCATGGACGTGACTGAACAGCCATTAGTCGAGGGAGCGAAGTCCGGGGTATAGGTTGCCTGGAACATCACCACACGGCAAGTAGCTCTAGCCAGCTCGACTCTGGGTCAAGTTATCCGAGTGTTGACAAAAAAAACGATGAGATAACCTGATTCAAGGAGGGCGCTAGAACTTTAAATTCTAACGTGAAAACTATCGCTTACTTAAACCCACTGAGAAACATCGTCCCGTCTCTATGGAAGAAACAGCGAAAATCGCTTAGTTTTTTTTTCAACAATACCCACTCATTTTCCCCTGATAGTTTCATAAAAATTGAGGAGGAAGATTAGGAAAAGACTATGAATGAGTAGAAAAATAATAAGGGAATAAAACCCAAGAAGCACTTTCTAATCGGAGATATTCATAAAGATTCTTACGAAGTATCTGAAAAGAACCGACGATTTGTTATGGATCCAAATCTTGTGTTTCTGCTAGAAATATGCAAGTACAACAAAAAACCCTTCCTCCAGTATTTCCCGGAGGGCTCGCTTAGATTGGCCCGAATTCCTAAGATTTTAGTACTTCTATACACTGCAATGCCGTCAGGTTCCGTTCTGTTGTTCGTTCCGAGCCATACTTACGTACAACAATCGTTAGGATTTTGTTGTAGTTTCATTTATTTATCCAAGGGAAGAAGAATAATTAGAAGACGTTTGGTCTTGACGCACGCCTCCGTACCGAAGTTGGTAGAGATGGAAAACGCTCTTATTTTGAACACTTACTTGACATGAAATACGGTCCAGTGGCTACAATCTAAAGGGGACCCTTGCTAACACCACTCACCGCTGCAGTTCGCGACGGTCCCACCTCGATTTGTAACGCTACGCTCTGCCGCGTCGCTTCGAGCGCAGCCGCCTACGCAACTCCACCGTGCTTCATGTCGTTTTTGCCCTACTATAGAATCAAGGCCCATTTATCCGTCAGTGCGCTTCCATCCATTCGAGCAAATGATGCTGGATACGTGTTCAGATTATATTTTTGATTTCGTTTGCTCTAATGAAAGAAACGATTCGAAGATGATACTCGAAATGAAGGTCAACAGGTCATTTTTGGTTCTGTGCTCTGTAATGTATTACATTACGAGGGTCCCTCCTATCAATGCATACATATGTAAAAGTTAGTGAATTCTCCATAATGGCATGTTATGAGTGCATGGATCGGGCTCATTAGGATCATCTCCTTTGTGCGTGGGAAGTGAGAAGTGAAAGGAAATAATCCTTTCGTGAAAAGAATAACTAAAGTCCAACAATACCCTTCAATAGACGTTTAGTTAATCTCTAATCTACTTCTAGTCGCCGTTTATCGATTTAGGAGAAAAACATAAATGGTGCACATTTCTTTCTCATCCTTTTTTTTTGGAGAATTAATATTTCTCTTCAACTCTGCGTTCTCCTTTTTTGATTCATTGGATGTACGTGATCATATGTGTTTTTTTCTCAATACTATTGTTGTTTATGGTTCAGTCGCAGAAATGGGACCCCATATTATACGTATATTATATATTACGCTAGCCCGAAGGATCGCAGACCTGCTATGAACTCGTTGTAAAGTTCACTGATGTAATTATAGTTCAAAAGCAGCAAATTCGAATGTGGTTTACGGCGAAAGCTAAATGAAGCGTAATCTAACTTGTGTTACAAATAGCATGCGAAAGAATAAGTAGAAATAGAAATAAATAGTTACAGAACAATCACAACTGTAGCGCGACTAGTGTTCGATTCTAAGTTCGAGGATATCACGAAGGTCCCACCGCGCAGACGTCAACTGTAGGACCGTCAGCAGCACGTTGAAACGCAAGTTGTGTCCCGGACTTCGGGTGTTGCGCATGTGTGCTTCTGTGTACCATTTTTAACCAAAGAGACTCAAAATAAGAAATATTTGTTGCCATCTGATCTGCGTATCCAGAAGGTTGTAAGAAGGTAAACATAAGAACTTGGCTTGTTTAAATGTATGCCTCAATTTAGGAGAAGCAGTGCCGAACTCCAACAATCGGAAGTTTTTGGATGGTTGCTAGTATCTCCACTCATTGCTAGGATCACTGCACTGTATCCATGGTGAGCTCATGATTACTGAACTGACCCCAACTGAAGCTCTGAACCTCAGTTGTTCTTTTTGTTGCTTTTTTTGTTTTCGTTTTTTTTTTCTTGTTTTTTTTGGATTTCAGCGCTCCTCAAATCTATTTATAATATCCAAATGGTATTATTTGAAATATAAACTTCCTTTCAACATGTATCTATATCCGTTCAGTATATCCAGGAACTAGAGTGCCGATTGCCTATGTCAACTGGGGCAACTGCAAATGACCCGTTTCTTCATCGTTGAATGAGGACATGATTGTCATGTATGCGATCACCTCTTCATATGATATAGCTATCGCTGAATGTTGTAATTAGAGCAGTTCTGAAAATGAGAGCATAAACCATCAATTCTCAGTGAATAACCTCATTTTTCAAGTAGGATGCTCAGAATATGCGCAATTTCAAAAACTCAATTTTTGTTTACTTTTTTTATCTTCTACAGATGTGTAATGTAGTGGTAAGAGGTTTCCACTGCGTATTTACACGCTATGCTTCGATATTGCTCAAAATCTACTGGACTTCATATTCATCTTTCCAAACGCCATAAGGTCACTGCCTTCACACAGCGTTTACACTTAGGTCCAAACAGCATGAAACTCGATGCAGTTACGTAAGCGGCTGCGCTCGAAGCGGTGCGGTGAAGCGTAGCGATTAGGTCCGTGGTGGGACCGTTGATGTCACCATCCGCCGCTGCACTTCGCAATAGTCGCACCTCAACCCAACCGCTATCTCCACTTACGCAGCTTTCACAGAGCTTTCGCAGAGCTTAATTTCGATTTGACCCGACTATATCTTTTACAATTTATGTGCAACCAGCGTACGCATAATCGTAATCGTAAGCGTAATCTTCTTCCATTCTGAATTGAAGTCGAACTCGTCTCCGTAACACAAAGGGATCGATCAACAACTTTACATCCTTTATCCTCATAATAGTCAATAAAATACAAAATTGTTCGACTTTTTTTTTGCGTTTAGTTTACAATCTGAAAGACAAGCGATTCACTGTTTTTGAATGACTTTCTTCCGAGGAAATAAATAATAAATAGGTTCGGATTAATATCGACGGCATCGAGATCTCTCTTTGTCGTTCGATTCTCCACCTGTTAGAGGTTTGTTGGTATAATGCAATTAATTACAATAAGTATAGTAGAGTTAAAACGACATGAAGGACGGTGCAATTGCGTACGCGGCTTCTCTCGAAGCGGTGCGGTGAAGCGTAGCGGTTAGGAGCGCACTGGAACCTTTGATGGTATCGCCCACCACTGCAGTTTACGACGGTCCCGCCTCGGTTCCAAGTGCTGCCTCCAGCGCACCGTTTCAAGCGCATACGCAAGTGCACCTTGCCTCATATCGTTTTGACACGACTATAAATTCTCGAGTTGCATCTTTTCCAAGAAGGATAAAGGACAGACTCCGCCCCCATAACTTCATTACTTCTCAAAAGAAATCGTTTTCACCTTTCTTTGATGACTTCTGCAAAATGTAGAACGCTTCATCAAGACTTCATTTTTGTACAAATCTTATCTTTTTTGTGGTTGTTTGAACTTTTGAAACGAAGCAGACAAATTAATCATACGAATGAGAGTTCCTTTTTTATTGTTATTCACTTTTTATCCGTTCAGAGGCAGCTCATTTCACTGAACAAGCACCTTGAATAAATCTTTTATGATACTGCCTATTCTAAATGATGAATAGTTTCAGTTTTTGGAATAATTAGCTTCTCAACATGCAGAATAGTTAACATCATAAGAATTGATGTATTATTCTAAATGTTGGCCATTATGAGCTGCAAAATGAGTTTGTAAGCAGGATTTATTCTATAGTCTATACATACGAGATTAGCTAAGATTTATTTCGCGTAAAGATGAAATCATTTCTATATAGGCCATTCTTTGCGTTTTCACGTCGTTTCTTCTTGCGGAAAGTTTGACCACGGTTGGATAGGAATGACCTGTCGTATGGCGTGGTTGCACGAGTTGCTGCGCTCTCCAAGTGGGACCCTCGTTCGCCCCAACCAGCTGGAAAGCTGGACGAAGCTGCGAAGATCTTGGCGCGCCACCTCGAACGCAGTCACCTACGCAATTGCGCCACACGTCAGGTCGTTTCGACCCGACTATACAATAGTTCTCCTACTAAGCAAGACTCGTTTGTTCAAAACATCGTGCATTATCGCATTATCCTTTGCATCGTTGGGAGCGGCCGCACTCCACCAGATTCATCCATACCCATCACCGTTTTGAATCACTCTCAGACAAGGAAATGAATGAATAACAATAATGAAATTTGCAAGCGAATTCTTCCTCATCTTCCACTTTAGTCCATTTTTTCGACCAATTTATTTTCTACTGTTTGTAGTACCTCATCAAAATTCATCTTCCTCTCAATAATGATGCAGTACGGTGAAATATTCGCGATGCGATTGTTCACCAATGCAGCTGATGGGCGTACAGTTGACGGCAGCTTGGTGGGACCTTCGCGTACCTAACTTCGTTCTCGGGCTGCAACACAAACTCTCGCTCTGCTGTAATGATACACGCAGTATTCTACGAGCTGTTCCAAATTGCATACACCATATTGCACCGTTGGTGTAAAAATTATGTGAAAATAGAGAAGTTATCGTGCAAGATATTCTAGGTGTTGCCTGCAATTCTAATTGCTGACCACGTTGAAGTTCTCTATGGTGCTGTTCGCGGATGAATGAACGCGCTTTTCGTATCGTTAATGATGAATGTGTCTACAGTCATTAAACTACTGACGTTCCAATCTCTTCTGCATCGATCACACTACTAAATAATTACGAAATCTCTCTTTCAATCCTATTGCAATGTTCCCAATTTTCTAGAAAATCTAAATAAGCGCATTAGTGTTTGAATGAGTCCTATTATTAATCTTTGAATGAGTTCTGTTAAATGGTTGTGTGCACGGAAATTTCTTGTCTGCGAATGAAAAAAAATGTGCAGAAATCATCAGTCCTTCTTTGTTATGTAAAAAAACTGCGCTAGAATGCATCCTATCCCCTTGCCAGGATATGGACAAAAAGATCCCATCCGTTACAATTCCGATTAAAAATCCAGGACCTCCGCTTTGCGTTCCATTGCGGGTGCGACATATCTACAGTACACCTCCGCGTGGTGGGACCCACACATAAAATAGACATCGGTTCGGTGGCCAACCATTAGCTCCGCCCCCGCAATACCACTGCAGTGACCAGAAATTCCACGGCCTGTACGTAATCGTTTACGCGATGTTGCACCATGAATCAAAATCGTAGCGGAGTGTGGTTCAGGTTCCCCTTATAATAAATATCTCTTATAATTATAGTTGCACTCTAAGAGAAAGGAGGCGAAGGAATCGGGGAACCCCTAAAGATAAATCATAAATGAGTTAAATCGTTTTGCAACCGAGTCTTAGGCACTGTACTAAAGCTGATGAGCTAAAATCAATCGTTTGAACACATTCTTTGCCTACAGCTGGCTCCTAATTACTAATTGTTAAAGGCATCATTCCACGAATCTGAGGTGGTACGAATTTCAGGTGGAGTATTACGAATACGCCACCTGAAATCTGCACCACCTCAGATTCGTGGGGTGATGCCTCTAAAGGCGGCGAATTTGAAGGCGGTCCGGAAAAAGTGCGGCGGGTGTGTTCGTAGAGGGGTAGGATCAATCGACGAACCGTCTTTGACCTACTATAACGTTCTGTTCGCACTGGGTAGTCGTTTGTTCGTCAACCTGTACATTACACAAATTCCTCATTTCTAGGCAGCCATCTTTAGATCTTTCCATACCATGCTGGTCGTAGTCGAACATGTATTGTGAAAATCTCTTTTCTCTGTGTACTTTAATATTTTTATGTTTTCTTCTTTCCTTCTTTTACATGTACCACATATTCATTTATTATATGTACAAGGATTGCTGTCCTCTACGTACCGCAGCACTGCGATACTGTTATTCCACTTGTCAGGCCCATTTAAGGTGGCGATATCGATTAGCTCAGCGGCATCGCGGTGGCCGTGATGCGGCGCTCTCAAGGACAGTAAAACTGGTAGAGCTGTAGTTCGTGGTAGGCGACATGAGAGCACTGATTGTACTCAGGCCTTCTTAATCACTTTCAGGGTCTGACAGCGGATGATGACACTTAAATTCGAGGAGTTTCCATATCTAAGCAAACAGAACTGCACAGAGGTTTGAAGAATTCATGTAAGCATGGCAAAAAAAAAATGCTCTTCTTGTACTGATTACTATTTTAGCTTATAATCAACTTCGTCACATACGTACCTTTTCGTGTCGTTCAAATTTTTCAAACATCCTTATCTGTCATGTCGATCCCTATACTGCTTTTTGTTATCAGAAAGTATATTTACGGTTCAAGTTTTCACCTTAATATCAAGGTATAACTTTCTTGATGAGTTACAAATTGTTTTCGGACTATAGTCGAATCAAAACGACATGACGAACGGTGTGCTAGCATGAGCGGTCGCGCTGGAGCAACGCGGTTTTCGACCGCTCGCAGACGGCGTGCGAACGGTTTGCTTCGGAATTTGCGAAATTTTCCCAAGTGACGTCATCCATTGTCGATATTGGCCACAATTTTTTGGTTGTTTTCATCCCTTTTGCTTTTCTGCCTGTTTTTTCGTCTTTTGTATTTCTTTTTTTTCATATTTTTTATGTTTGCTTATTTGCTTCTGTTATACATAGGTCTATATTGTATCTTCATTGTTCGTAAGTTACTGTATTGTTTTTGTCCATGTAATTATTTCCATGTTAATGCTCTTTTTTTTCTTTGTAAGGGAGGGAGGGTAGGCGAAGAAACGAAAAAAAGAACATTAGAACGGAACTAAATGAAACTTTGAGCCAAATTTCAAAAGCAATTTATGAACAAAAGCAATATAAGAAGAAAAATGCAGATACAATATCAATCTCTGTAGGAAAAGCAAATACAGCAAACATTTTAGAAAAGTACGAAAAAAAGAAACATAGAAGAGGAAAAAATCAGAAAGAAAAACGAAAAGAATAAAAAAAAAACAAGAAAAAGTTGCGGCCAATATCGATCCAGGTGACGTCACTCAGCAAAATCTGGCAAGTTGCTAAGCACACCGCTCGTGCATCTACAATGTACTTTATAGCGTTTTGACCAGACTATACATACCACTTCCAGATAATATTTATACTTTATTATTCATTCGCTACTGGACACGCTATGGTCAATGCATCCATGCAGGTGAATTCGTAAATTCGTGTTCTGCAGGAGTTGTTCAACCTGTTCGGAGGTCAACAAATATTATGTTATTTGTAGATCTATCAGATAATACGTTCAATGCTACCCGACCCGTGCAAAGCGTTTCCCACCCGGGTCGAATATGAAACGTTCAATCTTTCCCTTGCTTCTATGACCATTGGAGTGGTGAGTAGCAGAATTTTTTGCCATGTACTGGTGTGCTAACAGATGTTAGTAGAGGGGAGATTGCCAGAATCGTTTACCCTATTAAGTAACGTAAGTGAACTTGTAGTCTTTTCGAGAAGTGTCAGATTTTACGTTGTTTTGTGAAGCATTTGTTGATTTTATCACAAAATGGGTTGCTCACTCCTACATCAGTTTATTCAAGGAGTTCAGCATCTGTATAAGATTTGGCTTATTATATTTATTGCATTATTGCATAGTACAAGGGGACAGGAATGAAGCGTGTAAAGGGGTTTGGCGTTGTTTTCTGCCCGCAGGAGTAGATTGGTGCCACTAGGAGCCAGTGCCCTGTATACGGTGCTTAAGTTAGTTTATGGATGCATACATAGCGTAGACATCATCATAGTTGAGAAATACCATAATCCAATTCGTATTATGTTAGTTTAGGTAGCTATACAATTGGCAATACTCTTCGAGAGAGCCGTGGCAACTTTTTGGGTGCATAACTACGAGAAACATGATATTAGGTACGGAGTCCTGTTCTCTTTTATATCTGTAAGTTCTTTCTTTTTTGTTTTTGCTTAAGATATATCTTATAATGCAAATAGTGTTAATAGAAACAAAAACTACTTTTGTGCTCCGATGAAACTCGGCCGGAGGATAAATACTCGATGAAGTTGTTTTCTCTTTTTTTGTACTTTTGAAGGGGTAAATTCATGAGTTGTCTAACAATCGAAGAGAGAAATTTTTTGATATAATTCTTTCTTTCATGTTTCACTATCGGTCAGTGGTCTCATTAGCGTATCTCACTTCAGCTTGGAACTTTGTTCGTTTCATTAAATCAACTTTCCAGCTGGTTTTGCAATGAGTGGCGTTCTTTTACAGCTATGAATATTTTAATTATGCTTAACTATGCCGCATGCTGGTTCTTTGCTCGAGGAGTCAATTTTCTCATTATTTTTGGTCATGAGATCGTATAGATTCCCTCGTTCGTGGGGATTTCCATTCAAATATTCCCTGTTCCGCCTTTGTAGTAGATATATCACAGATCTGTTGCACCTGAAGTGTAGCTCTCATTTTTTTTGTCATAGCTACCTTAATTGATTGATTCGAACCACTTATCTCTGGGATTTTTCGTTGAATCAAAACTTTGGAGTGACCAGTTGACAAAAGACAACATTTCTAACAGCTTCTTTCTTCGAGGGAAGTATTTATCCAGAGAGCCTCGAGGGTTGCAAGATGACTGCCCCCGGCTATGTAATTGCTTAGAAGTAATTCCACCAAATTACAGAAAATGGCTTGAAAATAAAAGTTCAAATTAACTGTTGTATATGACCTCATTCTTCTGATTTAGCTCTCCGTCATCGTTATAATCCTGTGTACAACCTATCGTCACGAGGATTTTGATGAGTTGACCGCATCAATGCTTAATACTCCATCGTCAACTGCTCCACGGACCAATCGCATGTTCATTATTCTTGGTGGAATGAGTGTTTTTGTAATTATTGGTATGCAGATGTTACTTCGAATCAATAAGAGAACTCGTAGATGGTAATAATGAGGGATTATGTGAAGAGTTGTGGACTAGTTCTTACAATTCGCTTCAATAACGATGAAGATCTATTTAGTGCTCCAAAATCGCTGTCGTCACGGTACCAAACATTGGAGAATTTATTTATCACACAATTTGCCACTTATCTTTCCTTACTGCAAGTGTAAGTTTTCAACAAATCTCGCGAATTTTCACGATTTAAGACCGCTATTCACCTATCTCTTAAAACTTGTTATACTGTTTATTATTGCAACCATTTATCCTTAGTATTTCATTAGAATGACTAAAATAGCACTAAATGACATTGTAATGTCTTTATAATCTATTTTCAAAAAATTTTCTAATAGATTTGAGATGTTCACTTTGCTGATGGGAAATATTCCAGAACAATCTACGTATTGTATAGTCTTGGTGGACTTGGTATGCGAACAGCCCGTTATGCATTATTCGGCGACGACGAAATTGCCTTTGGAGCAGCGAGAGGGATTTTTTATGTGAGCATTACTTTATATTTACTGTTTTATATTTCATATGTTTTTTTTTTGTTTTTTTAAACAAAATAACAGATTAAAAAAAGAGTAGTCTGTGAGGCTATGGTTTTTTTTTAAGTAGGAAATTTATATGTGTAACATAATACAGCAGGGGATTGTATTACTAGTTAAGCACGTGTATATAACTTATCTAAGCTTCTTATTTCTCCAGCACTTTTGAAACGTTTTTGCACTCATTTCTGCACACTATTTTATCACCATTCTTTTAAAAGGAGAATTTGGTTTTGGTGCCTTTCCCCTTTTTGGCTTGCACTCTCGCAGAGGGAGTTTTTTTGAATCGGTAGTTTTCTTTGAACCGGCGACTATTACGCGCTTTTGTTCTACACAGGCTAAAGGAAAAAAGAAATTAGCATCTAGTCCAGAAAATGTCTTCGTTTCTACAGACACGTAACGGTCAAAAATACCTCCCAAAGACATGGTCATATTTGATTTTTGCAATGGAAACAAGCCATTTTTTATAGACTGTTTTTGCGTTAAATAAAATTACAAGATATAATTGATTCATGTTATTTTGTTTTTTTTTCTCTCCAAAGTCATAGTGTAAAGTATTGGTTGCTACTTTTGTAGAAGATATGGTATTCTTAATGAACAGGATTACGATATCCTATATATGACTCAAGAATTTTTTTTTTATCAAAGAGGATTTTGAAGGTTTTTACATGTCTCTTTCCACTTGTTTACCGTACAATTTAAAATAATTTGCCATTTCAGTTGATTCCGCTGTTCACATTTCTTCTTCCTCTGCTCACCATATATCTGCTTAGAAAACATCACACTGAACGAGAATCTTCTATTAACTTTATCATTACTATGAAGAGTACCGGCATGGCCGGTGCACAAAATTACCACGATGTGATAACGAGGGCATGGCTCGAATAATCGATAGTGTTGTTTTGTTAATATATAGGTAGAAAATAAATAATTTATTTTGAATAGAAGTGTCTTATTCGAACTGGGATGTTCCAGAAGTATTGAGACGTTAGCTTTGCTGATGGTTGTGTTAAAACGTCTATTACTATTCAAAAACTCGGATTTTGTCGTATTTACAAACTTTTCCTCTTAGAGTTGCCGCTGAATGTCGTATGATCGATCGTGATCAATCTTCGATCGAAATAAAACGAAATGAAAAGTATGGTCCGACCAAAATGACCTGAAGCGTGGTGCAATTATGTAATTGGCTGCGCTCGGAGTAGCCCGTTGGGACAATCGCTCAACTCCGTGGCCTGGCCCGAAATAGCGGGAGGGGGAGGGGTCCCGTCGCGACTGTAAATGCAACTGTACCACGTCTCCAGTCATTTTGACTATACATGTTGCACCGAGGAAAAAGGCAGACAGTAGACGCGTCGCAGTCGCCCATTTGAAATCGATTCCAGCTCTTAACGTAAGTCTAGCATTTTCGTACGTTACTTTTGGGTGTTCTGCGTTTAATTCCAGCTTATAGGTGCTCGTTTTCTTTTATGAACTTATTTTTCATGAATTGTGGAAAACGTTATGTTTGAAAGTAACTGGTGCCCTATTTAAAGGCAACGTATCATGATTTTGAAATGATGTGGAAACCACAGCGAAAGCTTAGAGATCGCCTGGTAGATTACGGAAACCAGCTTGGATCCGCTAATCTCTCCCTAATTGTTGTAGAAACAGCGTGGAAAATGCCGTTCTTGCAACAATTCCAGTTACAATGCACCACCTTTGCGCACGCGCCGCTTCCACGTGCGAGCGGTCGAAAGTCAACGATATCTCCTTAGCAGTCTATACAAGTAAAACAGTGGCTATGCTGCTGAAAGAAACAACGCATGCGCAAGAGGACGTGTTCTAACGTACTTCGTAGGAACAAACGTCGTTCCCACGCCATTCTTTTACGACGATTAAGGAAGGATGAGCGCAGCCACGTTGGTTCCCGTACTGTGCAATCCGAACACTACAGTTTCCCTGAGGTTTCCATCAATTTCGTGATATGCTACCTTTAAATCCGCTTTTAAATGACTTCGACGCCCTACACCGGTGAGACGGTTGCGTGGCTAGAAACGTGCACCGGATGACCGTTGCATGCACTGTTGTGATGTGATTGCAATCATTTTGGGCCAAATATACTAAATTATCTTCATTCAAACAAAGAAGAGACTTTTTTTACGTATTTGTTCACGAAGTTCTACCCATGTGGAAAGTGTTTAATCAGCTCGCGTCCAGAACAAACCGTTAATGAAGAGGCGGCGCGACCTGGCAGCTGAATACAAGAAGGAAAGTGGAGAAGACTGCAGAGTATGTTAGGCGGAGTGAGTTTTTCACTCCTTGCCTTTTTACAGGTAATCATGCTTTGCCTTACTGAACATCCTGTTTTCCTTATCTTATCCTTCAAATCAAATTCCGTTCTCAGAAAAGCCACAGAACCGTTGGCCGAGTACGGAAAATTATTCAGGGGATTCGAGAATTTTGCGGCATCGATGCGGACGAGTTTTCCTAGACTGGAACTAGAAAAAGGTCGTGATTACTGGCGTATTGGGTTCAAATCTAAGAGTAACACTGAAATTCAACTTTCGGATCCAAACCGCACGATGGACGCATGTATCCTTTCCAATAAGGTAAGAAACGGGAAAAATTAGGAATAGACGTGAAGATTTAAAAAAATAGAAATAATTTAACTGAGCAGCACTTCCACGCTGACCGTGAAATTTTGAAAAGTGAAAGAGATGACGTGTGCAAAAATACTGTAACATCCAATGAATAATGCAATATTACATACCGCTTTTATTTTTCGTGAACAAGAAAAAAACTTTCACGACCTAGAACATGCTTTCCTTTATTTTCTACAGTTTTCTTCCATCTTTCTGGTAGCCCTTCGACGTCCCTCTTCCGAACGTTACTGTTTTGTGACGAGAATGACTACCCAAAACTGCCGTACTGGCTTCTAGGCTCCAGTTCCGGGCCCCGGAGATTTTTCGAACCAACGAATTGGCATTAGCCTATGGCATAGCAATTGGCAAACCATGGTTACCTGAATGTCAAATTCTAATGCAGTATGAATATTTCTCGTACTACGTACCGTTGCATTGGTGTCCTTACTGAACTAATAAAGTAAAATATGGAAAAAATTCTTTTTCCTCACCTCTTTTTGCAAACGCACCTCTTAAAATTGAATTGAACTCTCCAAAATTTCCATTCATACAAGTAACAAGGAGAATTTGTTTGCGGAGTGAAAGAGGCATTCTATTCTTTCCTCCAGTCTTTACTTAATGCAGCTGGAAGAACCGTATTATTAAAAAAATATCACCCAACACACTTTTTTTATTTTTCGGTGATGCATTTCCGAATCATACACCAGAAAATCTATAAAATGATGCTTTTATTTGCAAGCTTCGAACCCGAGGTAGGAGGTTGAGCGAATATCCTACTGTACATTAAAAGCAGCCTATCACGACATTGACGTAGTACGAAAAAACCACGGAAAACGTAGAATTTGGATTGTAGAGATCACGGAGCGATCGCAACTTCTAATGGTTACATTGCTGATTTGCCGCGGAGGCCAGGTCTTATTATTGCGCAGCGAGATTATGCCGCAGTGGATGACTCAATTTCTGCTTACCTTTCATAACCGACGACCTAAGTAAGGCGATAAGGGCCAGTTTGGTTAGGTGTGGTCTCGATGACCAATTGAGAGTTGCGGAAGTACCTATCACAAATCTTAAGAAACAGTTAGATCCAGCACTCCAACAGAATCATATTGGTAAAGCGGTCTGCATGGCCTCTGGTGTATTTTATTTAGTTTCGTCAACAAACCTCGCTCCGAAACCTTTTTTTTTTTGTATTAAAGAACATTTATGGGATGAAACATGCAAAAACCCATTTGGTAACTCATCGCAAAAAGGTCATGAAAATCTCTCTTTTGCATGGCTGTCGTACGAACATGGAGCTTTTTAAAACGCAAAAGTAAAAAAAAAGACCACAGCCACCAAGCTGGCTCTGTATCAAGACCTTTGCGCGTTTTGATCTATATGCGGGTCGCATCCTAATTAGTATTAGCGGAGCGATTTTATCATGCGGAGGTCGCTACCTAGGTAAGCACAACGATTTGGACTCTTTTGGTTTCGATTTTGGATGTAGCATCTCAAGGAATGATGACTTGTTCTGGATGAGGTATTTGAGGGGATATATTACAAATGACCTTACTTTCCAAGCTCTGACGAAGGCGACGACGCCGAAGAGTTAGCCGTTAAGTTTGTTATGAAGAAACGAACACCTAAAATCGAGAAGCACACGTTCGAGCGGATCGGTTGTACGTCGTCCACTGGAATCTTCACCCCCGTAGCTTGAAGCTCCCGGTTTCATGTCGTTCGACCCTACTATAGGAGGCCCAAATAGTGGCATTTGTGATCGCAACGCAAAGAGTTTAGCCTGAGTCCTTGATTACAGCACAGAATACCGTTTCAAGCAGCAACATCATTACAAGCGAGCAACACACATTCGATGGGACGCGGTCGCTGGAATCTTGCATTCAAATTAATTTTTTGACCTATAACTGGGAAAACAAACACTATTTTTATGAAATGGAGAACCTGTGCACGAAGTTCTAGCTGTATCTCTCGTTTTCGAGTAAGAAGTTGGAAATTTTATTGCTGTCTGGATTTTGTTTAGAAATTTGCGAATTCCTCATCTAACTATCTCTTCAAACCATTTAAATAGATTTCAGCTCTGGATACATTTTTTTTCAAACTGGTGGACATACACTACTTTCGACTTTTACCAACAACTTTATCCATTCTCATGTTACTTGCTGCATCTCTATAATCCAGTTGCAACAAATGAGGGTCCCACCTCGATCCCAGCTGCTAGCTCTATCGCGTCACTACGAGCTCAGTCGCTTACTTAACTGCACAACGTTTCATCGATCGTTTCGACCTAACTATGGTCACGTCATTTGCTTTGGTCCAGTATTTTCACATCTAAAAAACACGAAGTGTGGGACAGCTGCCTTGTCTGCAATTGCAGACTCACTGAAAGAGGTAGGATTGTTTATTCACATTTTTTCAGCATCACAATGCACAAAATTGATGTACTGGCTGCATCAGCGTGTTAAAAATATCCGAACAATGTCTTATTCGAATAGGACTAGATTATCGATTTCCGATAGTAGTTGATTGGCGTGTTGGACGTGTTCAAAACGGCCAGCAATATCCAGGACAGCTTTGCATGATTGTCTCGAATCGTCCGTTCTCCACTTGCATCAGTACGGTATATGTGGTAAGTTTGTTGAGATTTGTACGTGAAGACAAAACATTGAAAATACCCTGAACGATAACACGTACGGTGGCATTTGAGTACTGATCACTTGACCTCGTAGGACGAGTTGTCATGTACCTGGAAGTTCACGTTCTTCTGGCCAAGTTTTTGCATGCAATGATTGCCGGGTGTACGACGATCATCAAGATACAACACCTACAAAAACGTCATTAAAGGACTTGAGGATTTGGAGCACTGCCAATTTGCCAACCGACCGGTTTGTCCTGATCGTAGTTCGTCTCCAACAAGTACCATCCATTTTTATCGTTAGGATTCAGCTCGGTAAGAAGGTCTGTACCGTTAAGGCTGCGAGTAATGATTGAACCCTAAAAAACAAAGACAACATCAATGGGATATGTGATCGGTGCGATCAATCGAGAGTGAGTATAAACGGGAAAGCTGAGGAGAGCGAAATGCTGTGCCATGAAGAAATGCCATGAAATTTTAAAGCTAGCATATCACGAAACCCACGATGTGTGGTCTGTGTGGCGAACATAGAGTTCGGAGTTTAGATTACAAGTATGAAGTTGGCATCACTCAGTCCCCAATAATTGTCCTGAAAAATGGCGTGGGAACGATGTTTGTTACTACGAAGTACGTAAGAACACACCGCCTTTGTGCACGCGCCGGTTTCCTTAGCAGCCTATTCATTGGTCCTACTTGAATAGGCCGGTAAAGATACCTGATTGATTTCCGACCGTTCGCTCGCGGATGCGGCGCGTGCGCAGTGGTGGGATTTTCCAACGTACCCAAAAAGCTGTATCCCACGCCACTTTTTAGGATGGTTAGGGGAAACTGAAAGGGGCCACACTGATATTCGTAAACCGAACTTTATGTTTCAAATCCGATTTTCGCGCTATTTCAAATCGGCGATATGTTGCGTTTGAAACTCCGCTACGATCTCAAAGAGTGATAGGTCGCTGTTAGGGTATAACTGTATTGAAGACCAGTTCTCGCGGACGAATACACGGCAAATTTACGGCATTGATTTTGTGGAGGATTTTTCATTCCGGCAAAGAAAAAATAAAGAGAGTTGTTATAGATTGTACAGAAAATGGCTCTTCGGTGTGACTAATTTGTGGCGGGAGAGTCTGTATCACTAGTTTTTTTTAATCTGAAAATTTAGCGAAAGAAGAAGAGCTGAGATGGTTCCGTTCCGTGCGTTTCCTAGCGCTCTCTGCCCGAGCTAAACTCCATATCCGTAATCGTTGACCTACCTCTCCCGGATTCATGCCTCCAAGTATGTAATAAACAGGCGAGAGCATCGGGGTTGTCATTAGATGAGCTTTAGCATCGGCATAAGCTGAAATCCGCTTAAAATGACATTTCAGGTCGATTGATATTGAATCAATGGGACTGACTGTTGAACTGTTCAAGTGTTTCCCTCGTCAACCATGACATCCATTTCCCATCCGGTTCCAAACCAGTCAACCAGCGATAAATACCAAGGTATCCTGTGGCAGAAATTCAATATATCGATCGATCAGGCGAGGATGGAAATGCGTGCTGAACTCAACGGCGAATTGGAATCGTTCATTACCTCCAGCCAATTGGAATCGTTCATTGGCGGTGACAGAGAAAGCGCCTTGCTTCATTCCATTATATATGCCAACATATCCGGCGAAGTTGTTCGATTTGTAGAGAATTTTTCCTGAATGATATTCGCAACTATTAATTCGTTTGTAATCCATAAGATAGCTTGAATTTTGAGTGGGACCCAGGTACCACCTGTCGGTGTTCTTCATATAGGGCACAGAGGTTATTACTAAAACTCTCCGTTACTGACAACTGTGCGGTTTGGTTGACAAAAAAGATGGTTTGAACAAATAGCGATCAAAGACAGATATTTGGAAGGAATTTGGATTAATTTTTACGAAAAAAAAGCGAGGAAATGGGAAAATGTTGACGTCAATTGACATACGAAGAGGAAAGTGACAAAAGGCTGACATATTGTTGGCAATAGTTTGACAAGATAATGACAGATGACAGGAAAACAATGCGGCGCTTGAAATATGTCAAAACGGCTTAAGCCCGGATGGACAAATGGAAAATAGACGTACTTCCAAGAAATGAAATATTTTTAAGATTTTTCATAGCACTATGCGCCTTCGAATAATCACGAATTATTCGATTTTGCCGATCGAATTTTCGATGCACAAGGGTATCGGATAAAGCGATTTTAACAACCTTTTCACTTACCGTCCTTAATCCAATTCACATTGATGATCATCTTCCTTAAAGCGGATGAAATCATCCATTCATGAGTGTCGGCATTCCATCCAAGAAACAGTCCAAAGTCAAGATTTCTTAATGGAAAAATTATTCGAAGAATTAATTAATTAAAAATCATTCAATTATAATTTATGGGGGAAGTGGGCGTGGTTCTGCTCACCTTGCATGCACAATATGTCCATCAGGGTCTTGTGCGATAATCGATGTACAGACAGTGAATATCTCGTAGAATATATTGTACACGACAATTTGACCTACAGGAATCCCAGCATCCTCAGCTATTGACTGAAATTCACGATTTTTCACGAGTTTGGGCACGGGGAATGGAAGGTGATTATTCCAGAAATGTTGAATTGTACGTATTGTAGACTCACCATAATCTCATCCTTGTATGGTTGAGGCAATTTCTCCCCGAGATCACCAAACAAGACGTCAACCCATTCCAACGCATCAGGTACGATTGGTGTGATTAGATCAATAAGTACCTAGAGCGGGATTTATCGGACAGAATCCAGAAATCGATCAAAATAATGGGAGGTTCTTGGTTTTTACCTTTAAAAATAAATAATTATTTGTTCTTTTTGATCGGTCTGCGTATTAATAGAAATTAAAGAGCTCATATATTTTTTCAGTATGTGCATTTGATCAACACTGACCTCCTTAGCCTTCTGTGTACGTGGTTATCTGTCCCCATGGCCTGGATTTACCGATGATTCCCTACTTAAACATGCGTTTTTTCCCTTTTTTATTACATTAATTCTTTTTATTCCATTAATTCTTCTTTTTTCCTTGTTGTGTTCCCTCTCATTTCTTCGTGATTTCTCTCTCGGATCTTTTTTTAATTACATTCCTTCTATTTTGTCATCCAATCATCACGTTTCGAATTTATTTATTTTTACTTCTTCTAGTGTATCTCTACTAATTCACCCAAAAACATCGTTTATTAGTTTATTCCGACTCTCCCATAAAGTGCTCCGTTTTATTTTTTATAGTGTTTTCTATTTCCACCTTCTTATCTTATTTCCATCTTACTTATCTTTCAGCATTTCTTGAAAAAAAGGAAAAAAAGATGTTTTTGCGCTAAAAACGCTGCGATCTAATTAACGAGGGGCGAGACTTTTTTTTCGTACACATTTTTCATTCAATCAATTATTCATCTATTTATGTTGTGTATTAGAATGCCATTAGAATAATGAGTGATTGAATGAGGAATGAATACAAAAAACACACTCAATTATCTATTTACAGTATGCATCAAATTTTTTTTGTTCACCAATTTTTTTTTGCTAACCTGATTGCTATTATTTGGCTAAAAACGTCGAATTCCAAAAATACAGATAAAACTTTTTTTCATCCCAACTTTCCGCAGGGTGGATGTGATTCTTTTTTTGGAAAGTTCCTGTTCCGTTATTTTTATTTTTGTTATTTTATTATTTATTTATTATCTACTATTATTATATATTTTATTTTATTTATCTATATTTTATTTTATTATTATTGGTTATTTTTTGCTGTTTATTTTCTACGATTGCGCTACGTGCCCGCCACGTGCCAGTCCCATTCTCAGATGCCTGTATCGATTAGTGCAGCGACTATGCGCCTAGTCACATAATACTGTGATGTACTCTCAGCAAGGTGCTTGGATATTATGTGCAGATGACGGTTGCTGTGCAAACGTAGAAAAATTCGTTTTAACTCGGTGAACAATAAATCTGTTACGGTATGCATCCTTCTTTTCACGCTAAGATCTGTCTAACTGTAATTTTTTGACTGCTTCAGCTTTTTTTTCCTATTTTTTTTCTTGCAAACTTTAGCATACCGCGATTAAGTCCTTGATCTGTTGCGAATAAGTCTTTGAAATCTCCGTCCAACGTTGCTTTGGTGGAAGATCGAGATTGACGTTGTACCTCAATTATCAAATATTCAACAAAACAAATGCATAATTTCCTACCAAAAAAAAACCCACCATGGAATGTCGAACTGTTTTTGCGGATCGTAACGGTTTGTGTTATTTTGTAGAATACAGAAATCACTGTAGGGTGACGGTAAATCGACATGTCGTGCAACGACTGCCGAAAAGGCGACAGCTAACAGAAGCACTGGCTTCATACCTGAATATATAGAACCGTGACGGCAGAAGAAACGTAGAAATTTCTCGTAGTAGCAAAAAAGAGTCAAGCAAAAAACAAAAGGGAGTCGAAACTGAGAGGGAAATGCCATTGAAATTAAAGCCGGTGTTCCTACTTTGATAAATTTCTAGGGAACGGTAGACCATCAATTTTTAACATTTTTTAACATTTAACATAACAGCGCTCGAGGGAGATTTTTCCTCACGTACTGCTTCAAACGTTCGCTTGTCTTTGAAACCTCGGCATATTCTTTCTATGTTTTGTTATAGTGTGCCTGCGAGGTTCTTAGATGGAACCTTTATTTGCCAGACGTTTCGGTTTTTTCGCCGTCTTCAAAGGCCTAAATAGGGGATGACCGTAATGCTGCGTTTATCCCGTTAAGTGCTACACTACCCTGGGTCTCGATAATCAGGCAAATAAAGAGTCCCATCTAAAAACTTCCCACGCACACTGTTACAAAATATAGACTATTTTCACTACTCTCAGTAAGAGTTTAAAAAAAAACTGATTTGAAAAGAGAGGTTCAGGAAATACGCTAGAAAAGAAAAGATCATAAAATGGAAGATTTAGTTGGTGGGAACTTTTGAAATTTTTCATCCATCCTTTTTTTCAGATTTCAAACCATGCGCTTTCTTCCACATGGAAAACTCCAAGAAATCGCTTGTTGGGAAGAATTCTTTTAACGGACAGGCTTCTTGCAATGTTTTTTTTTCTTTTGCGTTTTTCCAAGAAATGGATGCTTTGGAGTCTTTTCTTTGAGATTTCTTTCCGATGGTCTTAAAAAATTGTTGCTTTCTAGTGTTTGATGATATTATCTTGGAAAGTAAAAGAAAGAAACTTGCTCTCAAAAAAGTATTATTTTTGGCTTTTTTCTGTCAGAAATGCTGAGCGACTTCACAAATTTGACAATAACATAGTTTAGAAGTGGATCAACGACTGAACTAGCCAATAATTGAAAAGAGTAGATCTGCTAGCAGCCGAATGAAATGTGATTATTATTTCGGCGTAGCAATTTGTTTGTTGATCAACAGTTCAGGATCCTCTGATAAGGCGACCTCCTTCAATGAGTGCTTCTCCTGCGTTCAATAATATGCTTCTCCTTTCCGCTGAGATAATAAAAATTTTAGAAAAATAATAGCAAGGAGCATCAAGTAAATTTGCTACGGATCAAAATTGACCCCCTACTTAATAAAAATAAGAAGATCTGTATGAATCTTTTATCTATGAATTTTGACACGCTAATTGCTTTGTTTGGTTTATTAAATAGAATAACGCAAAAAAGTAGCAATAATTTCGAATTTTTGCGGCTTGGCGCAAGATGACGTGTAGGAGACTACAACTTATGTTTGCGCGAATGGCCGCGACGCGTCCAAAGGAACTCATCCCCTTTTTAAGTATGAACCGCACCTTTTCCACTCTGTTCTGTTCCAAAAGAACATCCGTTCTGGTCTTTCGATCAGATATAAGCAAACATACTCGCCCATAGTATTTTTTTCTCGAATTTTAGAAAAATTTCATTCATCCACACGCTAGAAGGATTTGGGCGCCCCCCAAAATGTTTTACATCCGGAAATACACGAAAAGTATTTCTGTGACAATAACAAAGCATCTTGCTGATGGAAAAATTGCGCACATCATTTTTTTCTTCTTTTTTTTTTGTACAATAGTGTGGAAATGTATGTTAAGCCTTATAAACCCTAAGACGAAAAAATATTCATAAAGTTGAAGATGCCGCCAGTTCCCGTACCGAACTAATCCCATAATGGTATCAACGAATGGCCACAACAGGACAGTTTTTCTTTGAGCAACGTAGATCCGAGATAATAGCAAGAACTACCGTAATTAAGTCGTGGACAGAAAAAATTCACAGCGTAAGGTTAAACGTCAAATGAAAAAAGAACTGATAACTGATAGATAAGGTGGAGGAACAGCTTGGACGCCAGCTGCTGATTTTCCCGCGTTTGTTCTGTCCTGCGTTTTTCAACGAAGACTACAATTGATAAGAGTAATTCAGCAGTAGATAACAAAGAAATTCGGATGATAGAAATTTATACGATGCGCAATCACAGTACAGGATTTTACAGGATCAAAGATTTCTGATGGAGATGTGGAGAAAAATCGATGACGACCTGCCTTTCTGATTATTTCTCGATATTTTCACGGTTTTCCACAACTATCCATCGATTTTCTCGGTTAGATTCGTAAATAAACGGCTTTCACTGCATAAAATGTCGTTACACTACAAAAACATTCACCGTCGTGAAAATTTTATAACATTAAACAAAATTAAAAAACAAAACAAACAAAAACAATAACAAACAGAAACAAAAATCGAAATCTCGTTGTTGTTGTCGTTGTTGTTGTTAATTTCTTCAAGTACTAGGGCAGGACCATTACCTTCTAGGCTAAAATGGATAATGAAGAGATCGTGGCTATCATTCATGCCACAAATAAATAAACATAAACAAATAATATAAGATGAATACAAATCAATGAATAATATAAATAAATACACATAAATAAATAAACATCTATATATATATATATATAAATAAATACACAAATCCTACAGTAATTCTCGTTAGTGCAAATTCGAACAACTGTACTCTGCTCTAGTTGTAGTGTCGTTATCAAAGAATTTTTGGCCAACGAATGAATTTCATCGCCTTCAACATAACAACATGTTAATTTACCCCATCCAGAGTGCAGAACAGTACGACCTCGTAGTACGGTAGTAGTGGCACATCCTCTTAATTTGTTGTAATTATATTTTTTTTCAGGAATCCAGTCACGGCTGCATAAGCTATGAACATGAACGTCCTTAAAATGATCCATGGATGGAGTTTTCATTCTTAAGTTTTCATTTCTTCAAGCATTCTTAAACGCAATGTATCTATCGTAAATAAACATTTTGACTACTACAAATCTTTGGAGCGTGTTCTTTTTGAAGTGAAATTCTACACGGATTGAAAAGTTTTTCTTGAACATATCGAAACGCCTGGTTTATTCGATGGGAATTTTCGAAAAAGCAGAACTCCGCTACAAGGACCGTATGCGAATCGACTAAATCAACGTCTCCTGGGGAAACCTTAATCGTCACATGAGAATGTCCGAAGATATCTGTATATATGTATTCCATATTCAAATATCCATAGATGAACAACCTAGGACCGAAATATTAAAACTAAAACTATTAAATTGTTTAAAACCGAACCGGTTAACGCATAATTCGAAAACACGGTTATTCTATGCGTTAATATGATCGTTTGAGCCAAAGATTTATTTATTCCAGCGAAAAATCCATCATTCATCGTTATTTGGCAGCTCCAACAAGTCTGTCGTGTAGGAAAATGTTGCAAAGTAAAACTTTTCCCATTAGTTGAAATCTGCTTCTTATTGCAATACGAAAACATATTTATTTTATCGATCGATAATGTGATCATTTGAATCTACGATTCATTTCCCGAATAAAAAATCCATAATTAATTCCCACTCAACATACCTGTAAAATCTGACATGCAGGAAGATGTGGAGAGAAAATGTGAAAATTTTGCGTTATTTGAAATCTACTTGTGGTCCAAGCAGTTGGGAAAAGATGTAGCAATGGGGATGGAGTATTGATTTTTTTTGGAACAATGAGCTCTTATCTAGCAATAGCAATAGCTCTATTGATTTTCTTCAGTTTTTCAGTAATCCCACGAGGTAGAATTCGAATTCTGTTCTCTGTATATTTCTCTGCGCACTCCACACAAGAGAATGGTCGCTACCTATTGCGCTGAACCATACGACGCAAGTAGGGATACAGAGGGCATGTGATGTGCTAGCGTCGGTTTAAAACCCAGTATCTGAAGGTACTAAGGGTCGTCGACCTACCTCCTAGGTTGTGTCGAAAACCTCAATTTTTGGATCGCCTTCCAGGGGTTATCCGGGAGGGCAAAAGTACTGTAGAGGGATAAGTTGATTTTGGAGGTGAAGATTTGGCTTTTCCTCGTTGGTTTTTCAACAAGACATTTTCGCGTGCTAGTGAGTAGTAAAGTGGCATATCTGACACAGCTGTGCAAAATTTTTCCAGAACACGAAAGTGGACTTCTCTTTCCAGAACACGAAAAAGAAGTGGAAAGAGGAATACAAGGTTTTGTACAGCTGAGTCGGATAGTGCGGCCGGCCCTCACCAGGGCGACCGCGGAAAGAGGAGTGCAAATTTTGCGAGTCAGATAGCGTGGCCGGCTGCACACGCCTTACCAGGGCGACCCCGAAAAGAGGAGTGCAAATTTTGCGAGTCAGATAGTGTGGCCGGCCGCACACGCCTTTCCAGAATCACTCCGGAAAGAGGAGTGCAAATTTTGCGAGTCAGATAGTGTGGCCGGCTGCACGAGGTGTGTGGCCGGCTGCACGAGGTGTGTGGCCGGCTGCACACGCCTTACCAGGGCGACCCCGAAAAGAGGAGTGCAAATTTTGCGAGTCAGATAGTGTGGCCGGCCGCACACGCCTTTCCAGAATCACTCCGGAAAGAGGAGTGCAAATTTTGCGAGTCAGATAGTGTGGCCGGCCGCACGAGGTGTGTGGCCGGCTGCACGTGGTGTGTGGCCGGCTGCACACGCCCTACCAGGGCGACCCCGAAAAGAGGAGTGCAAATTTTGCGAGTCAGATAGTGTGGCCGGCCGCACACGCCTTACCAGGGCGAATCCGGAAAGAGGAGTGCAAATTTTGCGAGTCAGATAGTGTGGCCGGCCGCACGAGGTGTGTGGCCGGCTGCACGTGGTGTGTGGCCGACTGCACCGCCTTTCCAGAGTCACTCCGGAAAGAGGAGTGCAAATTTTCCGAGTCAGCAGATAGTGTGGCCGGCCGCACATGCCTTACCAGGGTGTGCTGGAGAGAACCCCGGAAAGAGCGACCGTGCACGTAGATCTCCAAAAAAATATTTCCGTGTGTTGGTAAGTGAAATAATGCCAGATATTGCATAGCTGAGCCAGATATATCACAAATCTGTCAGAGTTTCAGCTCGTTTGCAACAATTCCAGTACAGAATGAGCGGCCGCTCTTCATTCCTTTTTCCCTTCTAGATTTTTTATATCAGGTATCGTAGGTTAATTGTGCGCAATTCTTGGAACGTGTACTATTGAACAACAAAAAACAAAATGAACACTAAGAGAAGAGATTTTTCTTTGCTCATCTCTTCGCAGAATTTGAGGGAGTTACGAAGCAAGATTGTTTCAAGTTCACGAAGATAAACCGAGAGGAGAGATTTACACATAAATATCACATTTACTCTCTCAATTCACATATCTTCTACCTCCGTGAATTTTCACACTATGGGACATCCGTGAACAATTATTATTATTATTGGATTAGATTCCTAAGATTCCTCACATCCGCGAAGTAACCGGCTGTCACGTACTCTGACGCCTTCTGTTCCCAAAATCTAACGTTACTCGTTACTGACTTTCAGGGATTTTGTTTTGTTCAGAAAAAAAGGAAGGTATTCTGACAACTACGAAAAAGAGCTCCAGTAAGGACTAAATGCATAACTGAGGTACTGTGAAGTAAGAGCCTTCATCTTCTTAGCTCTTTTGTTTTTCCTTATATATTCCGTATAAAATTTCATATTTCCCAAAATATGCCATATTAATTAATTAACTTATTGATACTAATACTAACTTTTCCACTAGCCACATATTTACCACCACTTTTAACCTTTTGCAACTCCGTTGTCGCTGTACATAGGACATTTAATATATGTACTTTGTTGTTACTATTTTATAAAGCAAAATTCAGCTAGTAATGATGTCTACAACAAATAAATAGTGTTGCAAGAACTTTAATTTCTGCTTTAGAAAATATGTGACATCCTGGTAAGACATGTGCGGCCGGCCACACACCTCGTGCAGCCGGGCGCACTATCTGACTGGACTGTGCAAAATTTGTTCGCACTCCTCTTTCCGGGGGTTCTTTACGGAACCTCTTGATTAGAGCAGCATTTAAAGCATCATTAAAGGGTAAAGGATGAAGCGTCCGACGTTAATCAATCCGCTTGGGATGCGCCTCCACGTTCACTTCAATTCAGAATCGATTGAGGATCACGAACGCGTAAATGGTCAATACAATGACCAGCGGGGGCTAGCCGATGTGTCAAGTCAGTGTTTTTATCCTCTCAGACAAGTCTGGTACCAATTTATCGTCTCCGGAGGGATGAAGGACTTGGTGAGCACTAGGGCGGATTCGAACCTCCGGTCGATCGTGCAGGAAGCGTAACCTCTAACCGCTACAGTACACCCGCCCTTTTTTACAAAACATCATTACTCCCGAAAAATCCATCTTCCATTCTCCTTGCTGTGTGTTTTCCAATTGTCTGAGTATCAATATCAATTTTATTAAAGCCAAGCTTTTCCCTCCATATCCTCTTAGAAGGTGGATTTTACATATACGTCGAGTAGAAATTTAACGACAGCTTAAATTGTAGAAGCGATTTTCTCCGAGTTATATTAGTTGGATTGCGACGACCGTTGGATAAGTTTCCATTGTGTGGTGTAATAAGTTGCATCGTACTATATAAACCGTATGTTTTTGGCACGGAAAATGCAGCACAGTTCTCCTCTTCTGAAGAGAAAGAAATCTCTCGCTGATTTGTCCTCATAGGCATCGACGACGATACGGATGATGACAACACTGTGAAACAAAGTCAATCTGTCAAACTCATACAGTTCCAAGAAAAACCACTGCCCGATGGAGTTCCAAAGTAAATAATATAGCAAACAATGATTTTATTAATAAGAATACAACAAAAACAAAATAGAAATAAAGAATAGAGACATTACAAACACTGACATATAAAAACAGAGTAATGGTAACAAATAAAGTAAAAACCAGTCATTAAAAAATAAACACAATAAAGCTCACAATAGTCACAGCAAAGTTTGGCCTTATTTTTTAAATGCAAATACGACGAATTTGCAGCTTTGTTAAAAATTCACGATCCACGCACTATTTTCCGTCACAACATATTTGCTTTCAAAATATTTAATTGTGCCGCCACTTTTGGCGCCACAATGATACGCTTCCAAAAATCACCTGCGAGCAGCCACAAAGCCTTGAACTTTTCTACATTACACGATACTGCAACGTAGAACAAAATTCATGGCCGAACTGTGAGCAGATGTCAAAAAGAATCTTAGGTAAACGTCTTCAGAAAAAAACATTCAAAACACGTATATAGATGATAAAAACGGCCTGAAGTTCGATGATGAAGACGCACTCGAAGCAGCGCGATTGAACGAGCGGATCGAGTTATGATCGAGAAGAGACTCTTGCTAGCGCCACTCAACACGCTGCCGTAAGAACGAAGCTAACGATAGTCCCACCACGATCCCAACACCCCGTTTCGTCCAGCGTAGCCGATTATGAAACAACAACAAACTCCGGGGCGTTTTGACCCTACTAGCGTTTCTAAGATAGAAACCACCCGGAAAAACATTACTACATACAGCACTGTTGTCATTCAAATAACTAGTACCAAAATGTAGAACACTGAAAAAAGAAGTATGTTAATAACCCCGGAATACGATTGTAACCCCACTATTTCAGAGCTCACTTCAATCCCTGTCTCTAACAACATATTCGAACTTATCTTCTTGAGCCTGATATCCTTGTAATCTGTGAATCTCTGAGCTATCGCCAAGAGATCCGAGAGATCTATTTCCATTCAGAAACACCATATCCACTTGTGAATCGCCGCCTATTCCTCCTAACCTGTCCTGCTCATTCGTCTTGTCAGGGACATGGTTGTAATATTGAAGTTGAACATGTGGCATTCCTATTTTGTCCGATCCCATTACTATCGAAGGTTCGTCCTTATCTGCATATAAAATAAACAGAAACATACAACTTATCCTAATGTCAAAAATTTGGTTCTAAAAAAGCCCACCTTCAGCTACCCAAATAGCAGTTAGATGCTCCTGTAGCGCTATTCTAACGACTCTGAGGTCAATCTCCAGAGGTGACGGATACAACTCCACTCGTTCCTACAAAGATTCACAGGCTAATACAAACAGGCACTCAAGCTGAATTACTGACGTCGTACTCAACTCGTGTACGATATGTGCTGACCTTTTCATCTCCAAGTTGTCCGCGGTGATTCCAGCCCCAAACATAAACATCACCGTCAGCTATTAATTGAAATGTTTTGTCATTTTCATGTCACGAGCAGCAGCAAAAAAGATGCAAGAAAACAAATAATTCAATAAATAAACCTGTAAGTGCGGCGCTGTGCCATCCAGATGCCGCTATGGAAATCACACGAACTCCTTCTAGAGCCTCGAGCCATGTTAGCTCGCAGACTCTCGGGACAAGGCCAATTCCCAGTTCACCACGACTACAAAAACGAATATTTTTACCGCGCTCGTCGTGAATGCAAATACTTTTTTAGGCGAAAAGCGCAAGATTGCTCCCGAACTGGTTTCGCGCTTAGTCAAAGCTTAAAAAAAGAAAGTTTTGATAACTCCTCTGAATTCACCCCAGTTTAATAAAAGAAAAAAAAGAAGCTGCCAATCATTTCTCACCTTCCTGTGCCCAGAACAAACACTGATCCTTTCGCAGTCAGAAAAATGCTATGATCATTACCAGAGGCTGCCTAAAAGAACACGTCAATTTTAAAGACGTTACCGTAACCACATTGTTCTGCGTGAAGATTAGCAAAACGTCCTGGAGGTATGGGGAATCGAACCCCAGACTTCTCGCATGCAAAGCGAGCGCTCTACCCCTGAGCTATACCCCCATGACATTACGATACTCTCCTTCCAATGATTATATATTCTACATTCAGTGTATTATTTCAAATCTAAAAAAAGGTATTCGCGTTTCATTCTTCATTTTTCTTTTCGTAACCCCTCTCGTTCTCCTCCATATCATTAGATAAATCGATTGAGGAAGAGATCTATCAACCTAGTCAAACTTTCCAATGGCTACAAATTTGTGCGCTCGACTTAAGGAATAACTGCACTCTTAGGATGAATGATATTTGATAGAAAAAATACAACGTGAGCAAAAATGGGACGATAATTACAAAAACCAAATTCAAACTAAACGTTATTACTAATATTTTATCTCCCTATTTGTCTTCTCCTCCCTACTCTAGAGTTTTTAAGATTTCCAGCAACTAACGGAAGTGTCACCTTCTAATTGGGTTAAAAACGTCCATTCCTACCTGAACGGATTTCCTAAGGAACCCATCTCAAGTAATTATTTACTGTCGATAACATTTCAGGTTGTAGCCTTGTTTTTATTAAAACACTCGGTTTCTTTGGGAACAAAAATATGCAACTTTTCCTTTTTGATTATTTACTCGATTTTCTAAGTAGTTATCAACAACCTATGATAAATGTTTCAATCCTGCAAAATAGGTACATGTAATCTCCGTATTCTAAGTAAGGTATGACGTCAACAACACCGATTTTCGCTTTTCTTTTTCTTTTTGAATATCTTACCATGATCACAGTAAAAAAAGACGACGCTTACGACTCAGAGTATTTAGCACCACAACAGAAACAATGACATAATTATTACCGCAACAATCCGCAAATCCTCTGGAATCTGGACAACCGTGGGCCTCACAATTCCTGACTCCAGATAACTATACTCGTTAAAAAGTCTGCAAATACATTCCATTACTCTACAAATTATCTCAAAATCTAATTATCCCTATCACTCACCTTACTACTGTACTCACATCATCAACTGTGTACACAAAGTATACAGTAGAGACTGTAGACGTCAGAATAACACTGGCCGTGGTCTTCCTCTTGTCTGCCGGCCAACACTTTGTCACAGTAGTTTCTTTCAGATCATAGACAACAACGGACTTCCAGCAGCCTGGTTTGAATTCCAAGTCGAGTGAGCGCTTCAGATCCCATGAACACGTGAGTGGACTCTGTACATGAGAGACATCCACAATATTGAACAGAGAAACTTCAAGAACAAGTACTGACCTCCAGCTCATCCTTGTGAGCGATGTAAATATGGTTATTAGTTGCGACAACAACATAATTATGCGTTACACAAACATCAAAGATATCACTGCCTACGTTGACATGCACTGCTGCACCAAGAAAAGGAAACAGCACAACAAACGAACTCTTCTCGACATGTACCTCATCAAATCTTGATTTTAATATCCAGAGAGGCTGAAACCATAAGTAGATGGATTTCCGTAAACAGAAAAAAAAAATCCGCAAAAACTTGCGCAGGAAAGGTCCTCAAAAAACCGCCGGATAAGATTCAAAGACAAAGTTCACAAGAAAAAGAAGCAGGAAAGGTCCGGCGATAAAGTTCTCGGATGATGTTCCAGTGAAGAGACTATCGGATGAAGTCCGGAGGAAAAATCCGGGGTCAAATGTAGTTGGCGAGGAGGGGGGAGGAGGTACTCAATGACGCCCTTATTTCTCGAAGTCAATAATCAAATCAATCGCGGGTCTAAGACTTAAGAACTAGTCTTAGAGGATGCATGACATGTAAGCTAAAGTTACTAGGAGAAAAAAATAAGTTATATCGCCGAGAAATAAAGGCGCCACCGAGTCTTCCCAACTACATTTCCCCCAAAGTCTGCAAAGAAAGGTTCGCGGAGGAAGCTCTCGGATGAGTTTTGCGGGGAAGGACCGCAAAAAGGCCAAAAGACCGCGGATAAAGACCACAAAAAAGGAGCTGTTAATTTCCCGTACGTTTTTTGTTTTTCGTTCTTTTTCGTGTATTAGTGTAGGGATAGAATAATATAACTTCTCGAAATTATTTGCTCCACTTTTCCGCGTCATTGTGCACGCCGGCATGGCGTTTGTCACCACGAGAGCAGCCATAAAACCGGAGCGATGCAAGCACTAGGTACTAGGCTGCCTCCAGGATTACTGTAATCATCTATTACTCGGTGCCATCTAAATATATTTAAAGGCAGCACACCACGAATCTGGGGTGGTACGGATTTCACTTGGAGTATCCGTATACGGGGTCGTAGATTATGGAAACGGAAACGGGGGTGGTTCCGCTCATCCCTCCCTGAATCACTGCAAGCAGCCGGTTCCTGAAGGCTGTCTTGTACGATGCCTTCTTGCGCGCCACCCTTGCACCCGTAGCGTCCCTTACTGCCTATCGGGGCAGTCCGGATTAATTTTCGACGAATCGCAGGGCAGAGGCGGCGCGTGGAGCGTTGCAATAGATGGCGTCGTACAAAACAGCATTCTGAAGGAGGCTGTTTGCAGTGATGCAGAGAGAGATGAGCGGAACTACCCCCGCCTCCATAATCTACGACCCCGTATACGGATACTTCACCTGAAATCCGCACCACCTCAACTGGTATGCTACCTTTAAACGATTGCGCAGGCGGTCGCGGAGCCGCGCGTTGGCCTGCTGCCACTTCTGCCAAATTGGCGGCCCTTCACAAGCGTGAGGGCTTTTAGTGCTAAAAGGCACTCGTAGCTATTCGAACTGAGATAAATAGGTGAGAGTGATAACTTCTACCTTCGCTACTCCTGCTACATCGCCTATTCTAGGTTTAAATGTCTGCTAGCTAAGGTGATTTATTCCTGGATATGTATTCTATGTTGCGACTTCTTTCTCACTTGAATAGTCTTTATTTCTTGACATGTGCTAGCATGAACATAGGAAACGCCCATCCTTCATTGTGCTCGATTTACAATCATAGTCGAGTCGTTGTAGTCGTAGCAAAATCGTTCTTTCCATTACTTTAGCAGATGTAGTCGAGTCAAAAGGACCTGAAGCTCTGAGACCCCGTTCAGTTCTGTTCCCTAACTGGAGCAAAAGATCCAACTACAGACTCAAGCTTACTTATTTCGCAGTAATTGAAGTCTTTTTGACTAGACTGTAGAGCAATTTGTTTGGTCGTACCACTTTGCTAACCGGAATACATCCGCATAACGTCCTAGAGGACGATCTTCCTTGATTCAAGTTGGTTGGACCCTACCTTACCTCTTCTACCTTTTCATCATCTTCTTCACGATTTGCTGAATCTCCTTCCATGAAGTGACATGCAACGGATTTCTTAGCAGCGCGACCACAAGTTCGTATATCTATGCTTTAAATAGTGAATGTTTTCAGTTTTATAATACACCTTAAAGGAGAGTTACCTCACTAAGAGATATACGAAAGACTACGTTAGAAGCTTATTTATCATCATATTGACCAAAAATTAACAATAGAAATAACAAAACAATTCATCACAGTTCACAAAAATACTTAGAAATTGATGGAACAAGTTCAACAGGTTTTCTTCAATAGATCCAGGAAAAGCGAAAGCAAAGATAAAAACAAGATACAGAAAAAGAAAGGAAAAAGTAATTGTCCAAAAACAAAAATTGAGATCACAACAACTGAAATAAGGAGTAATAAAATATGAAAAGTGACAAACTCAGCTATTCGTAGCAGTAGCACGTGATTTCTTGGACTCTGTTACAGGTGGTAATCCACATTCCTGCAAGACACGGAAGCAAGTACATCACAACATTCGTTTCTCTTTCCCGAATGAAACATGGCGCGTTGTTTACAACTCACCCGTTTGTTCTTCAATTTCGTAGCTATACCCGGGAAACAAGTCCGCACCACCTGAGTCCACGCTTTCCGCATGTTTTCATTCCTGAAATCGTTTTTTTTTCGTCTATACTAATTCGACTTCAATTTCGACACTCTGCCAAATGGTAGAAACTGTCAAGGCAGAAAGCGCTTACTCGCGTTCCAGTATCCTGACTGGTCCCATATGCTTGAAATTGATGTGTTGAACCAGTGCGGATCTGTTGTTGCTGGCAAATGCACACCGCTCACACTCGTATTGCTTTATTATGTAGTGTGCTTTCGCGTGCAGTGCAATACTCGGTAAGTCATCGAGATCGAAGAATATATTACAGAGCTGAAGTAAACAATTTAACGTAAGAAATATAATATTTTCCTTTGCTTCACCCTTCACCTGAAAACAAAGCGTTTCCAGATACGTTTATATAAAAGCAAGCAGTATTAATGAAAGTAAACCTCATCTACCAACTCTTACAGCCATTTTCACAGTTTTTCACCCAGGGTGCATCGCGAGAAGTCAGCTTGACGTGTTTCATTTCTCAGCTGCTACGGATTGTGGCCAGCACTCGATTTTGCACGAGCTTGCAAGGAGACATTGAGCGTTCGCAAGAGGCAAAAAGTGTGCAACCAATTCCTTAGTGCAGCTTGTCACAGACCTCGCATGTTTTCTTTTGTGTTGCTGCTTCCCTATCCCTGATTGTAGCAGTAGGCGTGGAAAAACTATCAAAATCGCATGTATAACTTGAAAATTGGCTTGTAAAGTTTAAACTACAGTTTAGAAGATAACAGCAGGGATTCAATGATTGAGATCCAGACATAAGAAGATCGGACTTCATATGAAATTTCCATCAGCTTGGACTCATAGTGAAATCTACTGCGTATGAAAAACTCACTCGACATGGCAGCGACGTGCAGGATAAACTTTCATCTTGTTCAATATCGGACAGCTCCGTATCGCTTAATTGAGTAGATCCTTCTCTAGGTGACATCTCATGATTAGAAAACGGTCGAGCCCCACCCGTATGTAGATTTATTTTCCCATCAAGGAATCCTTAAAAGAAGAACTAACTGCACATGTGTTCTTTATCTCTGTCAAACTAATGAATCGCATACCTGTAGCCGATGGGAAAAATTTTGCGACCAGCGCACGATAGTTTGATTTTGGCAATACGACGAAATTTTTCTCTGGTGAAACATCCGAGTGTCGCACTGATAAGTGCCAACGAACATTCCACTGCAAGCATACTCACGTTTTTCAACAACCGATACTGTTATGACAGTTTATTTAGTTTGGCGAGTGATATGTAGCGCATTACTGCAGTTAATGCACTAGCAAGTACGGATTCGATCAGAAACAAAAATAACATCGTATTGTAGATAAACCATCTGCTTCCCCAATATCCTTTCTCACAAAGGACGATTATCGCAATATTAAAAGTAACGCAAACGATAGGCTTATCCCAGTTCGACTGTATCGTTTAAGTTGCTGTGTGAGCACAGAACTAGAACGTAATATGCAAATCCTTTTAAAAATTTTCTAATCAGTTTCAGAGTGTAGGTCATCTACAGCGAAAAAAAATCCTGGGCGGGTTCATCTAACACAGAATGTTTCCCCGGCTTCTCTATTGACCACAATTCACGGAATTTTTTTTTTCGCCTCAAAAAATCATTAGCATCAACCGCTGTTCATTTTTCGACAAGCGAAACAAACAGCCATTGGGTTGCCGAACCTGCCGAGGTGTATTACAGTAAAATACGCAATGACTGCATTTTCAGCAGGTGAAATGTAGAGAAAGAAAATGAAGAAGGATAGAAAACAAAAAAAAAAGAATCTACCTGGTCGGCATGCTCATAACCGCAAATTAGACACACAGCCTCCATGCATTCAACATTGTGCGATGTCTTCAAATGGTTCCCAATGAGAGTTAGCTTTAAAAAAAACTATAGAGCAGTGTAAAACTAAAAATTCCAACTAAGAAGAGAAGTTTCTAGAAACAAAACTCGGAGAACGCAAAATTGATAAAGTTTAAGAGCAAAAAGTACTGCATTACGCGAAACGAACATACCAGTGCAGACCCATCCTCAGCCACAGATTCTGGACCCATGAACTCTTCACCGCACTCTGCACATTTGTATTTTTTCTCAGCACTAGCAGCTTTATGATCATCCTCATCAGCTTTTTTCTTCTATAAAACTCTAATATAGAAAATAAATGAATAAAGATAGATATGCTAGAACCTTAGAAAAAATTACGATCGCCAATGTAAAATGCCTTGAAATAATTTCATGAATAAAAATTCAGCTTTTTGAGGATGTATTTTACTTGGTAACAACGACAACAATTACACAGGTAACAACAGCGTTTTCGTATTGATGTGATTTCTACAGTTCGTCCCGAGCAGATCACCATGTCAGTGAGTTTTAGCTTTGAAAATGTATTGCCACTACCAACACTTCCGACGCAAAAATAATTCACTATCATCAACCAGATGCATTCATGAAAAAGAAGCTGCATCACATAAATTTTAGGCTGAGCAACAAATACGGAATAAAGGCATAGTAACAAGATGCAAAATTGTACCTCTGAGCGCACAAATTCGATAAACTAGCTCCTAGAACCTCACCGATTTCCCACGACAGAAATTTGAGAATTTCAAACAATATCAAACTGACCTTAGAATCCGCTAAATAGTGTGGAAAACATTTCTGTACTAAATAATTCCATAGTTTAACGTTTTCAGGAGTACTATTGTCTATTACACCAGTTGTGGCATCTCGATGCACACTTGTCATATGGGTACGAATCTGAACACAAATATAACTAAATCCATAAAGAACGTTCGAGATAAAATCGCTTACTCTTGCGTGTTCATTATGTTGGAAAACACATTGAGAGCAACGATACTTTTTGACTACGGCATGTCTACGAGCATGGTTCGTCAGATTTGTGAATCTGAAAATATTAAGTAGAAGAATCAAGATGTAGTAGACGATACCTTACAAATGCAAAAGCAGAATGATTTTGGCAAGAAAAGATCCTTAGGAAAGTACGAGCGTTAGTAGAATTTGGAATGCAGTATCAAGAAATCCAGACAAGGAAATCGATGATTTAGAGAAAACTGGAACAAAGAATATCCATTCTAGACTTTCACGAAAGAGAAAAACTTTGAATAATCAGAAAAATTCTTATGTTTTCAAAATCATCTTTACATCGGAAAAAAAACGCACCTATGAAATTACGTTTATCGACTTCAGATCGGAATGACCGGACTTGTGGTGCAATCGCGCAAGCGGTTGCGCTCACGGTCGGACTCTTTCAAGTTCCAATCGATCTACGGAGCTGAGCTCAAATCCCGTCGCGCCACTTCGGGCGAAACCGCTTCCGCAATTGCACCATAGTTTAGGTCGTTTTGACCTCACTGTATGAGAGCTCAATAAGCTAATCTAATTATAGAAACATTGGGCTTGTACGCGAATGAGCTCCCGCTTATCTTTTTTAATAATCGATCATTTCCACAGTTCCTATCACTTGTAGTGAAGAATCTCACACTGCTTCTGCTTTGGAAACAACTCACCTCGACACCATTATTACATGTTTACAAAGCAAACATGTGACGCTATTCCCCGTTGGTGCAACCTTTGATTTAGGCTTGTTCACTTGCTCTGATAACAAATAAATAGTCAAAAACTGGTCGGGATACTATTTCAAATTTAAAAAAAAACTCGATATTTGAGGAATGACGATACAAAACTCCTCACCAATAGCAACATACTCCGTGTCTGAATCGTCTGTGGTACTCGCATTTGATGTGTTTGCATCGCACTTCTCGATCGCTTGCTTCTTTGCTACAAGAACGCAGAAATGAGAAGATGAGTTGATATCATTTAAAGATTTAGTAAGAATATTTTAGAAATTCCACCACTACCCATCTTAGACACCTGAACTCTTTGCAAAACAGGTAAAAAAAACTTCTACTATAAAAAGGATATTCCTCCAATGTTTCGGAGAAAACGTTGGAAAGATTATAAACTCATCCGAAATCCTACCTAAACATGGGCTAGGAGAATCAGAATCACTCAGAGTAATAAACTCAGTCGAAAAATCTGGCTGTTCTTGCGATCCTTGAGCACCATCACCTAATAGATCGGTCGCGGAAACTCCCTCAAAAAACGGTTCCTTATCGACCTCTTCTTCTTTTGGAATCTCGAATAACGGTGACTGACATCGTTCTGAACACAAATTGTGATTAAATGTGCTTGTCTGTAGAAAATTTGTGGTTTTTACAACAATTTACATAACAACACGCCCAGATAAAGAATACAATAAACCACTTACTAGTTACTTACCTGGAGTTGAAAATTGGGAGAAAATGGAACTATTCCTAACTAGTGCACATTAAATATGTGCGAGAAATTTGCAAAATAACAGTACTAGTCTGCGTAAACAATATTTGGTTTGGGTTTGCACGAACCTGATGCAGATTGCAAATGCGCATAAGGCATCGGAGAAGGCGGCTCCATTTTTGATTGTGGTTGTGCCTCCTTCTTTGTAGATTCCTGCAAAAATCTAAATTCAGTACTTGATTCAAATGTAATCAACATGAAAGAAATAGCGGGAGAACGTCAAACATTCAATACCTGCATACTAAATTGTGGATGGTCTGAGAGATTGTTCAAGAACACGAAGTTATTAAAGCCATTGTCAACCTAAATTGTGCATGGAAAAATAGAAAGGAAGGGAAGTACTGTAAGGATATACTTGACGCGTACGCAACTAGACTCACCAGCAAATCGTATAATTCGTCACCTGTATTCGCATCAATATCGACGACGGCATAGCGAAAACTAGAAGAGAATGAGAATTACTTAAAATTCTAATATTACATTGTGCAAACGATACTAATATGTCCCACTAATAATAAAAAATATGTTTTACTAACACCAGATATGATTATCACGATATGATCTAAGTTTACTCGAACAGCTTTTCGATTTAAATGAGAAACGATGAAAAAATGGAAAACGAGATCCGAACAATCAATAGTGGAGGCAGCGATAATAATACGGAAATGCGAATTACTTGGCCACCTGTATAAGGATCAGCAATCAGTTCATGGCATAACAGATTTCTGTGAACATTCTCTACAATTTGTTTCAGCTCTCTTAAGCTTTCTACTGCATAATCAAAAACAGCTTATCCAATCTACTCAAAAAAAAATGACAAAAAGAAGAGACCCGAACGTTTTAAATTAAAAATGATTCAAGTAGACTGTTATACAAACAATCATCAGACAATCAAAACGATTTTGAAGAACTTGATTAGCAGAGCTATAGAAAAAAGGTTGAAGTACCCGCGTGTAGGAAGTCTTTCAAAACTTTTTTCAACAATAACTGCAAATTGGAGATCTATTCTAAGAAAAACCCTTTGTAATGTTAGCTTTCTTTTCCTTGGGTGAGGTGTTCAGTGACTCAGCGAACTTCTTTCCCGCTATTTACGATCAGGATGAAACAGTGGGAAGTCAAATAAAAATTGCTGCCATGAATTCGATATGCTGATTTTTAGAAACTCAGGAGAGAGAAGGACAGTGAAAATATCCTCATCGATAAGTAAATTTTAAAGATTTTTTCCTCCCAATATTCAAATTTACTTAACGTGTTGTAAATGGAAGAGCTAAATTTAAAAAAAATTGATAAGAACTTTTGAATAGTACAAATATACTGATTAGCATAGAATTAAAAAGAAACTTTTCACAGAAAAAAAAATACGCATGATAATTTGTTTTGAAAAAAAAGTACTTCACTATTATTTCTAAAAGTGATTTGGGATGGATAAAGTAAAGTGGGAAGCATAATAAAGGAAAACTTCATGGAATTAGGCATGGAAAAGATCCGAATAAAAATTTATAGGTGAAGAATTTCAGTTATGAAATATTTGATATTGCTATCATTTCAAAGGACAAAATAAATGATAAAATAGTTGTCTTTGCTACAAAAAAAAGATTAGCAAATTGAACTTAAGAGTTCTTATATAAATAATGGGAAAAAGTTTGAATAATGCACGAAAACGTACCCATTCGCTTGAAGAATAGCACGATGCACGTTATCTTTCGACTGGTCGTTCTCGTTAGTTTCTTGAGCAGATTTTCCGAACGTTTTTTGGAACGTTTCACGGATAGCAGCAGCTTTTGATTGATCCGTCCCGTTATTCTTCATCTGTGAATATCGTCGATCATAAATGGATCCGGTTTCTTTGAATTTTGCGATAATGTTCCCAACTGTGCCGTGACACACAGGTGGGCGATATGGATGTGTTCGGCTGAATTCTGCAGCAATTTCTCAATATGTTTTACTGGTTCCAGCGAGTAGAATAAGTTCAATTCTTTCTTTGTTCGATAACACCAGATTAGAGCGCCGTGGATGGATGCCGACGAACGTGCTGTGGGGTGGGAACGCGCGCGTTATTGATTGGCTAGAACCTTCATATAGTTGCTTGTTCAGCAACAACACAACCTTTTTATGAAGAAAGAAAAAAGAAGAAAAAGACTGTCGCAACGATCCACAGAAGTCTTCATTCTTTTCGAAATAAACTACCGAAAATACAATAAGCAATAGTAGAAATTCAAAGTGTTCCCGTATCGCTCACCGTTGGGTCTCATCAAGAAATCGCGTGACCGCTGCACATTATAGCATGTGAAGCAGGAGTATAAACTCTCTCTCTCTAACGGAATGATGATAGGAAAAGAGGAAATTACTAATAGTAAAACGAAAAAAAGAAACACACTCAGAAAAGGACTGAATTCCTATAAAAGGCGATCTTTCACACTTCCTTCTCTCTATTTTCTTTAGATGTAGAAATAACAACAATCACTAAACGAAAGGTTTAACTTGGACTAAAAAACTATAGAACGTCAAGTTTCTTTTTCTCTTTGATGAATCATTACTTGATCAGAAAGTCCTATCGGTTACAAGAAACATACTATTAGTTCCGGATGCTCCACAGTATTCCTTGCTGCTTGCTTAGCCTTAGATATAGCATGTCTAGCGTTATCTCTGCTTCTCTTCATAGGATTCGCTATATGTGCAACCATTTCTTCCTTTTGTTCAGGAGTAAAAACCTCTGAATATCTCCCCGCTCGGAAAATAGTTCTTAAAATATGAAACAAATAATTACGAACCGAAACGATTTGAAGCTAATCTATCCATAATTTCCGCTATTTCTATCGATGGTTGTCGTTGACCGTTGATTTCGTTGGATCGTATTTCCTTACATCGTTCAATCACTAATCGCTTCGCCATTGCTTTCGGGATACTTTTTGGTTGACAAAAATGAGGTCGGCGAGGTTGTAATGGATCGGTGATGAAATTGTTGTTCGCTATTTTGCAGGACGGTAATGGTTGAGTATAGATCGATTTATTCAAATCTTTCAACGCTTTGCAACCACTGCACGTGAACAGCTTCGTTATTCCGTTCGATAACGTCCTTTGATAATACCATTCGTAGCAAAGATTCCGCTGCTCAGGATGAATATAAATGGCAATGTCGTGACCTTTTCGAGCTTTTGAAGGCACGAACACAACAGGTGCTGGTTCAAATTCCATGATAGCATTGAAGGATGAATGAAGAGCGAATGATGTAGGTGTAGAAAGCGCGTAATCGAATACGAAGACAACAGAAACGTCAATGAGGTGCCCGCCGGTACTACTTTTTTTCTCGCCGCGGCCGCGATCGATAGTTAGGGAAGCTCAAGCGGCTGCACGCACACACGTGTCACACTTTCACCCCGTTTCACCCGTTTACGACCTAAATACGTTATCTACTTAGAACTACATAAGCACATTGTAGTGAAGAACTGTAAAGGACTTAAGCGTATCTCTTCGGTTAAATAAATGTCTAGAATGACACTATGTAGCTATTCAAGGATTCACAACTACTTTTTGTTCAGTTGCATCCTTGCGAAGGCGAGGAATTGAACAAAGCTCGAGTAGAAGTAAATAAGTACGAAAAAGGATACTGACATCTTGTTATAAAGACCAAGAAATTACTTCCTTAAATTTTCTTCCATTCAAGGACTTTTCAGGACTTATTCTAGAGTTACAACACTGACCATATCAATTCGTAGTCCTCAACAGTGTAGTAATATATTGACCACATCCCTTACTAAGAAATAATGATTCCGTAAAGCTTGAGCAGTCCCAAATCGATCAAGAAATAGTTCATAATTGATTTAATATGTTCTCGGGGCATCAAATATAACGCAAGGATTCTTTTTCATAAGGAACGAGGAGGTGGTAAAATGTAGCTGGGGGGAGGACTTCGGAGTCCTAAGGCCTAAGCATTAGTCTGAGAAGATCTGTGACATGCAAACTAAAGTTGCTAAGAGAAAAAAGTTAATTAGAGCGTCGGGAAATAAGGGCACCAGTGAGTCCCACCTCCAACTACATTTTTCCCCGGAGTAGGTGCTACTGTGGGAGACTCTAGTTATTTAATATGATCGATGAACTCGCAATAAACCAAACTAATTGAATCGGCTCAACAGATCTTAATATGTCTGTATACGAAATAAGACGGAGTCACAAAAGGGGGACAGGGAAAACGAGATAAAAATCGCCGCAGGACGCACTGTGTAAGCTGGCACTAGTACTCTATCTCACCGGACCTGTCGATCAATGGTAGGAATGATCGATAAAGCAATTCAAAAGAAGATTGTGCTGCGACTACGACTATAAAGTAGTCCAGTCCTGTGCACAGTTGCGCGAAAAAAAGCCAAACCAAAGAACTACCAGCATCAAGGAAAGCGAGCTCTGAAAAACCCGATTGGCGCCATTGCTCTATCGATCAATGGATGTAAAACAAGCGTATAGTCATGTCAAAACGACCTGAAGTTCACTGTGGTTCCGAGAGACCCGGATTGTAGCCACGAGTGGTCTAGCTAAGGTCCCGTCTCGATCGCAACCGCCAGCTGCACCCGCATCGGTTCGAGTGCTATCGCTTCCGCATGTACCGAATTTGAACTCGTTTTCTTTAACTCGACTATACTTAGGCTAACATCCGCTGTAGGCACAACGCGTAACGCCAATACAACACTCAGAAATATGAGTTGGGTGCCTTCGCATAAGTTTTCCCCCTATCTCCACAGTTGTCGTGTGAAATCCCAGTTTTTTTCCCTACTGGCTGTTACTGTGCCTTATTGCTCACTGCTTCATATTTTTCGCAGGTCATGCGATAACTTTTGACAACTCCAAAAGTGCTGTCGCTTCCCGCACCTCTGTACTATCGAACAATGTGTACATCGGACGACAACACCACTATCTATGGTCATGTATGCATTAAATACTCTTACATTATTTATACAGATACACAGCACAGAACCGTAACATCATAGTTATTTAATATGAGCAACAACATATACCATATGTATGCAGTTAGTTCCTTGTAGTTTACACTAACATTTGCAACAAATGAGACGAACTATGTGTGATCTACCTCATAACAAGCTCTAAAATGAATATTGCAACTATATTCAACAAAATAACTTAACAATGTATTAGCAGACTTGTAAGGAAAGTTAGGCAACATAATCAACTTAAATGCACAAATCACAAAATGAACTGTATGTGAACTTCTTTGTAACTTGAACTCTGTGATTACGGATCATCAATGTCTTATTCCAAAAGCTGAAACGTCCGCAATTGCAGACTACCACAAAAAGAATCACTATCGTGCAAATGAGAGAAAAACATGTAGTGCGGAATGAAACGATGCGATCATATCTTCACAAACAACCATCTCAATAATTAAAGCCAGTGAAATAGTCAAAAATTATCAAGATTGAAAGGCGATGTGCTTTAGAAAATAGGAACCCGTTCTCTAGAATTTATTTGACCATCGGATCAGCCTGTATATCTGCTGGTTCCATTTTAAACAAACCCTCTTCATCAGGAAATGGTGGTTCACCTTCTAACCTTGTCAAATTATATAACGCTGCGCAGCTTACAATAATTCGTGCTATCCTCGAGGATCTGAAGACGAAAGTTATCTTTTTTTTCAAAAAATCCAAAGAGATATCCCACCTAATGTCTGCCTTCAGTATTGGAAATTGCCTTTTCCAGTCACCTATTGCTTCTTCCACAAGCGAGTGCGCCTTACGTAATATACTAGCCAAAACACCATCTTCCACTAAAATGCTGTTTTTGAGAGAAGAGAAATGAATCAGGAATAAACTCATACTTTCTATCTCATCATTTTCTTGATTTGGTGCCAGTAAGAAGAGTTCGCTTTTGTACGCATCATCACCAATGAGACGTCCTTTCTTCAAACCTTCTCTGAGCTGTTTGCAGAGTAAACTGCGTTTGAACACCTACAGGAAAACTAATTGATTTACTTACAAGAAGGATCTACAATATGTATGAAGAAAAAAAAAATCGGCTCACAGAATCGTCGTCCGTATCAGAATGAAACTTTGCAAACACCCATCTGAAACGTTTCTGATCGTCTGCCACGAGCCCTACATTGAGATTTTGGAATCCATTTCTGCAAAGGATAACATTATCCGAGTCTTCGAATTCTTGTTACAGGTCTTCTAGATCAGGTATCTTAATAAATTTATTAGAAATATACTTTCTAAATAAATATACTGTAAGAACGCTTGGCTGTACTGTGTGATTGACTGTAAAAATCCAGAAGAATATTTAAAAAAAGAAAAGAAAAACTACCAGCAATAAAGCTGTTCATCGCATAGAGAACTGACAGAATTAGACGTACTCAAAAAATCTTCGGACAGTAAGTAGGATTCCGGGTGCAACTGCCAATTGTCACAACGAAAACGTCGAATACCACCGCCAAATTTTGGGATCAAAGGGATCAAACGCACCTTAGGCATCAGTTTACCCCGTGAGACACCTCTTTGTATTCATTCTTTGCATTTCCATTGCATCTCATTGCTTAGGATGCGAAGAATGAAGCAGCGTGACTCAAATTAGTGGCATATACCTGGTACAAGTAATGAATTTTATTAGGTTTCTCTTAACGAGTTCCAGTTAACTCAGTTCGACAAGACGATGCCTGACGTTTCTATCCTCTGATTCCTAAATTTGTAAGTAATATTCAGTAGTGATACTTTCACTAAGTCCTGTTCTCCATCTGTCTGGTAGAAGTAAGTGTCCGGCGTTAATCAATCCGCTTGGAATGCGCCCCCACGTTCATTTCAATTCAGAATCGTTTGAGGTTTACGAACGTGTCAAGTCAGTGTTTTTATCCTCGCAGACAAGTGTGGTACCGATTTATCGACCCCTGAGGAATGAGGAGCTTGGTGAACACTAGAGCGGACTCAAACCTCCGATCGATCGTGCAGGAAGTGCAACCTCTAACCGCTACACCACACCCGCCCTCATCTGTCTGGTGACTTACTTGACTTAATCGGCGGGCTGATGTCATTACTTAACGCGATTACCCGCATCTTCGCCGAGGTGTGCCGTCCTTGAACACAGCTCTGCCCAACCTTCTCGATATTCTGCGAGAGCTTGCACAGAATCAATCCATTCGTCGCTATTCCATATTCTGCGAAACCTTACGTCTCGCCTGAACTGCCTATCCACGCCGAGTGCCCTCAGGTCCTCTTTCACCACCTCAGTCCAGAACTTCCGCTTTCGGCCAGGTGGCTTCTTCCAGCTCAAACCCGACGAACTTCTCAGAACTTCTTGAACAAGGCGATCTGCCGGTCTCCTTAATATATGACCAAATAAGCGAAGACGATTTACTTTAGCCACTTTCATCTGTCTGGTACTGGAAATAATCCAATGTTCGAAATTTCGCCGAAATTTGCCATGGAAGAAGACGAGGCAAAGGACCTAGCAACTCTTGTAAGACTCTCTCCAAAATCGAATGAAGTAAAAGTGTTAGTGTGTGTTTTTCAACTTCGTCTTACGCATGCTTACGTTCTACCGTTAGCATGGCAGAAAATCTATACTCCGGTGCCGAACCAAACTTGCTTAGATGAACCATATGAAGAAAGAGAATGAGAACAATATCAACCACCATGATCGCATTTTTCTAAGTTACAAAGCTACAGATAAATATTCCGTTTTTTGTGCACAAAACTGTTGCTGTGTTTGCTGTAGCTACCAAAAAAGAAATTTTCTTTGCAACATAGATAAAGTAACTTTATAAAAAGAGTTACGATGAAAACTAATCACATTTTCGAGATCACCACCGATATAATTCCATCAATAAAGTTCGGAAGGAACTTGAAAGCGCAATAGTCCACATTACGACCATTCAAGTAACCGGCGCAGAGAAAATGCAGCGAAAGAATTTATGAAAATAAAGGCAATGGAAACAACATAAAATTTCAAACTCACATAATTGTTCCATCGATACATCCAACGATATCAGTCAAACCAGTCATCTCAAAGAAACTGGAACAAAGGAAAATAAGATAATGGATACATGAGCGCAGAACTTTATCAATGTTTGTTCTTTTTTTCTAACTTGCTAATCGATCACACCTGTCTCCGATCCTTTTGCAATCCCTTTCATCAGGCCACTGAATCATTGTAGCTGACCACTCAAGTAGCGTCTCTAGTACATCAGCAAGAATCTGCGAAGCGCTCGTCTGCATAACACTGCCACCAGTGAATGTGAAATTATTTCCAGCCAGGATCTCCAATGCCATGCCCACTTTGATCCCAGTCGAACAAGTCCCGGTCCGTTGGCTTTTTGTTTTTAACAGTGGATCGAGTGCCTTGCAAAGTGACCCAAAAGTTCTTCTTGTCATTCTGAATCTACTACGGAACTGTTCGTCGTCAACAGTATCCAAACAAGAAGAATTGTCTCTGAACACTCTCGTGGGATTCGACGAGGAAAGTCCGAGAACGCTGGCATCATGCTTTTCAGGATCGTCCAAGTGGACCGACAACGCTCCTAAAAAAGGTTAGTTTTCCTGGACGAAAAAAAAAACAGACAACTGAGGCAAACAGAAAAAATGCAAAAATTTCTTACCTTCACCATCTACAGAAGCGGTTCCAACCAAAATCAGCGACTCTAGTTGTGGAGGCTGAGGCTGTGGAGGCTGAGGCTGTGGATGCTGAGGCTGTGGAGCAGCTTCTGGCTCCATAAGATCCATTGCTGAGATTATTTTCGAGTCCATTAGTTGGTCCTTGGTTTCATTGAACAGAAGTGATCCGTTGTCTAAAATTGATTCCAGATTAATTTCAAAGAAGGAAGATAGAACATTTTCAAAAATACTATTTCATCTTTTTTCAAGGACAAAAAAAAAATCAAATCTTAGAGGCCCTCAAAAAGATAAGTAAAGTAGCAGATGGATGGAGAAACCTCAACTAATAGCCTAAGGAAATAAAAAGTATAAACTTAATCCGATGCTGAAGACTGACAAGTAATTATCCAGAACCTACCAGACAAAACTAAAAGATCGTGCGCATTCTCCTCCGACTTGACTTTGGTAGGAGCTCCATCAAGTGAAGAGTCATTTGAAGAACTAGGTTCCATTAAATTCAACTGATCCCCAGTACGCATGGAATTCTTAAAATAGTCAACAATACAGATAGAAAATTGTTGCTCCACAATTACAAAGTCAGTCAGGTTACATGTAAAAAGTTAACATAGTAGTCGGACTTTTTTTATTCATCATCATCGAAATAGTCAAGAAAATGTGATAAAGGCTACCATGGACGAAGTCAGGGCAGTAATTAGTCACCAAACACAAGCAAAAAACACCTGGAAAGCATAAGCATAAAGTTCTCGATGTGCTATTTTACAGCCTACTTACCTTCTGTTTAAAGGCATCACCCCACGAATCTGAGGTGGTACGGATTTCAGGTGGAGTATTCGTATACGGGATCGTAGATTATGGAGAGGTTGGTGATTCCATCTATTTCTTGCATCTTTATTTTGGCGTAAAAAAGGCCCAGAAGATGCGGCGCGTGCACAAGGCTGGCGCGCTCCAATCGAACTCCTCGTAGAAAATAGCGCGCCGGAACACTCGAAGCCGTATCTTCCGGGCCGTTTTTACGGCAATTAGGAAGAAATGGACGTAATCACCCCCTCTCCATAATCTACTATCCCGTATACGAACACTCCACCTGAAATCCTTACCACCTCTCCATGACCTCAGATTCGTGGGGTGATGCCTTTAACTACATATTTCGATAGTAAATCCTTTCAACTATTTCATGACCATTACGATTTTTATCTGAAGGCAGTTTTATCCCTGAGGATAAACATTCCTTACCCCCTTCTTTTTTGATTCCTTCCCTATTTCCTGCACGCTCCATCTTTTTTTCTTATAGTATTTCTTCAGACACTCGTAGTAAAATTGTGCAATATCTTCGGAACTCAAGGTGATTGTTTCCTAAACCTGTCTTGTTAGGTAAGGTCGCATTAAAACAAACTGAACCGGTACAGTTGCGAGGGCAAAGGAAAAATCAAAGCTACGCAGTGACACTAGAGAGGGCCCCACCTCGATCCAGCAGTAAGCTACATTGCGTCGTTTCGGGTTTCTGTCAACGCAACTGCACCGGGCTTCAAGTCGATTTTGACTCGATTAAACACATTTATCAAAAAAAAGTCCCTCATTAAACTCTTACGTCAAGATATTCTCCATAGACCTGAACATACGCCAGCAGGTCTTCTCTTATATTGCTAGGGACTTCATCGATCCCATGCTCCGGAAATTTACCCCACATGTCTTCAACTTCTTTTCCAATGTAGGCAGCCTGTAAAAAACCACTACGAAGGAAACTGAGATGGATTTAATTCGTTGCATCATTCAACTGAAAGAAAACTGGACATGATTTTTCAGAAACATGGTAAAGACAAAACATAAGTGTACATAAGTGTCCGCCCCCATATCCTACAAGGACTATAAGCAGGAAATTTGACTAATTTCTGCTGCTATTGCCACCGAATAGGAAAAAAAACGTTTTCATTGAACTGGTAAAAGAATTTGAAAAATGTTTCTCAAACATCGTTAGAAGAAGAAGCTAAGAAAACAATTCTGTCGTCAGAGAAGGACTTAAAGGCATCACCCCATGAATCTGGAGTGGTACGGATTTCCGGTGGAGTATTCGTATACGGGGTCGTAGATTATGGGGAGGAAGGTGATTTCGTTCATTTCTTCCTAATTGCCATAAAAAACGGCCCAGAAGATACGGCTTTGAGCGTTCCGGCTCACTATTTTCTACAAGGAGTTCGATTGGAGTGCGCCAGCCCTATGCGGCGCCGCATCTTCCGGGCCATTTCTTACGCCAATTAGGAAGAAATGGACGGAATCACACCCCTCTCCATAATCTACTATCCCGTATACGAATACTCCAACTGAAATCTGTACCACCTCAGATTCGTGAGGTGATGCCTTTAAATGGAGCAGTGCAACAGTGCACCAAAAAGAAGGACTTAAACGTGAATAGTAAGAAAGTTAAATCGCAGAAATAAAAAAGAAACTCACTGCCTGTACATAATGGTCGTGGCAGAGGCGTCTGCGAGAATGTTGCAGGTCTCTGTAGATTTGTTTTGCTGATTCCATGTCGATGATGTTCCAAACTTGGAGACATGCAAGAAAAACAATATTCTGTTGGCGTTTGTTAGAAGAATGTCGAACTTCTTGTGCGGAACGCGATCTACCACAAATCAAACAGCAGTAATTCCAGCCCGAGTTTTCGTTTTTGCCCGACACCTCTGGAGTACTGATACGCACAACCGAGCCTGCCGGGGTTTCTTCATTTTTGGGTACATGCTTCTGGGCTTCCTCGTCTATGGGTGAATTCTGTCGGATTCTGGCAACTCCTAATGGGGCTGGATGGATGTTTTCGTTCCCGGATTGAACCGATTCCACGGGCTCATTCACGGATGGAACCGTTTTCAATTGAATAATTTTAAATCCAGGCGATTTTGCCTGGAGAGGGATTCCTTGTAGATGAATCCCGCCATTTGTAGCTCGTGTCTCCGAGTGCTTGAAACCGGAGGGTTCTCTAGATTCTTTGGTGCCGGTGGAAATGGTTTGTGGTTCTTGGCCTAAAATGGAATAAGATAGCATAAGAAGAATAAAAAAAACAACTACAAATCTTGGGGATAGAACTGGCAACTGGCACTGAAAAATAAACGAAATGAACCTATACAGGACCATTTTTTTGTCATAAATCTTACCCTTATGATTACTAGAACTGCATTCAGTTGTTGGCTGCTGGGATGTAGACGGTTTTGAATCTCCAGAGTGTTTGTTGCTGCCTAGAAAGCCCCGATTTACTGAAAACGCCAGCAACAAGAAAAGCAGCGCTGCAAAATAAATATTATCCACAAACAAACCGGCATTTTCCTCCGAAATAATGACATTATTGTCTTTATATTCTTGGGCTTGGTCTCGGTGATCGATACTCGATAATAACTGTTCTATTGAAACTGTGGACTCCTCTGGTTCTTCCGTATGATGGTCATCGTAGTCATCGTGGTTCGAAAAAAAAAACAAAATAATCGCAATGTACGGAATTTTTGTAGCGTTACTTGTTAAAGGAGAGAGTGTCTAGTGAGCGTTAATTAATATGCATGGTAAGCACGAATCCGTTTTATTGCAATTCGCAATCGTTGAGGTTTTGGAACGCCTGTTGGGCTATACAATGACTTGCGTGGGGCAGCCGATGCTCAATGCAGTGTTTTTGGCGACGGGTGCAGCGCATTCGGAAGAGGTTCCGCTTCCTGCACGATCGATCGGAGGTTCGAATCCGCCCTAGTGCCAGCCTTGCCCTTAATCCGCCTGGGGTCAATAAATTGGTACCAGAGCTGTCTGGGAGAACAAAAAAAAAGAACAGACTTGCCCCCACAATTCACTGTATAGGCTAGTTCGTAAACCTCACACGATTCTGAATTGAAGTCGCGCATCCCAAGCGGACAACGCCAGACACTTTATCCCTCATTCATACTTTACATCCTCTAGCTAACGAGTATGTTTATAATCGGTTACCTGTTGTTCGACTGCCGGATTATTCACAAATACCAGATCATCGAAGTCGAATCTTTCCTAGAATCTTCAGAGCTTATATTTTTTTCTCAAACCAATACTTCAGTTAAACTTACCATTAGGTTTCTAAATGTGGTTCGCAGTGCAACTGAGCTAATTCCGACAATAGCATAACATATTGCCCTGTAATCGGAGATCTCGAAAATACCAGTTAACGTGACGGGAAGGAACCACTACGATTCACTTTAAACATATAAGACTTGCATAACTCAGACCTTTTGCTTTGGGTAGTAGACGTCTGTGTTTCCTTCCATGCGAGCAGATCTTTAATTGTTGGCATCTCCTTGCCCACTGTTGAATAGAGCTGCGGTGAGGTTGGATGCTATAAACAATTAAACATCCTCCACATAGTTAATGAGCTCCTTTTGGCGTAGCCGGAGCGTAAAGTGGTGCGTAAACCTTACAAAAGTATAGAGAATTTCCCAAAGTCACACGAAATCAAAACAGTAATTATCGACAATGCTTATGTCTGATTCATAAATATTCACACAGATGACATATCTCCTGTTTTATTACTAGAAATGTAGCGATCTAAATCTAAAAGAAATTATTCAAAATTGATTCTACGTCTGCATGTCTTTGATGCCATCATAACCAGCTGATGCCATTAAAAGTGACGGATGAAAGAAATTGGGAGGAATGTACAAGGAGCAGAGAAACGAGAAAAAAGACACTGCCATAATTCCTTGCAACGAATCCGAGGGAAATCCTATGAATAATAAATGGGCTTAATGAATGAGTTTCTTTTTCCTTTAGTTTTGATTTTCAAATTTTGTTCCGACATGCACAGTAATCAGATACTACGAGTCTTAAATGTAATGGAGCAAATATACGAAACTTCGAAGTAAAAAAAATTAAAAAGTTGTGAGAACGTAAGGCACGCTTACCGGAATTAACTGGCATCCTTTTCGGGGAGTGCTCATACTACCGGCATCCTGGAAAACACTTTCAGTGTACCACACAATTAAGTAGTACGAGAAAAACATATTGAACATGACCGAAAACGAGTATGACGACTAAGGATGCTCTTATAACCCGGAAGAATGTCCACAATAACTTAAATATTATACAAACAGTTCGAAATGAGGAATACAATGAATCATAAAAAGACAAGACATTGTTACGCTGGAGTCCCGAGCGTATCCGTTCAAACGAGATATGTGGAAGAGATGGGAAACGCGATGTGAAGCAAATCTCCCATACATGTATTTACACCATTTAAAGCGAGCATATCATGCAATTTTCGATGTTGAGATCTCTGCACGAATAGATGGTGGTAGGGATGGAGTTCACGAGTACGAAACAGATCACGTGCAGTTCCTCTCCCACACAAATCTAGAAAAACGTGTACATAACAGCTTCAAGTAGTTTTTCTCCACGCAACAATGTAACTTATTACGACTGATGCTTCTGCTGCTTATCTGAGTTATAAGTGAACGGGTCGAAACGACATGAAGCACGGACGGTTGCGTAAGCGGCGGCGATGGAAGCAGCGCGGTGGAGACAGCGGCTTGAATCGAGGCTGGACCATGGCGAACTGCAGATGTGTGGCGATAGCGAGGATCCTTACACCATCCCAACCGTTACGCTCCACTGCTTACGCAACCGTCCGTGGTTCATGTCGTTTTGAGCTGAGTCACGAACGTTGGAGGACGATTTCTATCGCGTAGTCAGTTGCATCGTAGGTGAGAGAAGAACACATAATAGTGTTACGTATGCTTTTTTAGATGTGTATGTGGAATTGAGTGTGATCCTTTTAAAAGTTCTAAACTACGTCCTGTGCTTAAACTAATAACCTAGTCTAATCGTAAAGAGATTCCAACATCGAATGTTTCTTTTAATCTGCATATTCCAAAGGTCGTTGATCCAGATACAGGTTTAAGTACCGTTTTTTCTTAAATGTGGTCTAAACCCGCATCCCAGAACAAAAATGCTCTATAACGATGCGTTAGCGTTATGCTTTGTTAAGGATGAGTAAAATTAACTCATAAACTATCAAAAACATGTGCCTATACAACACTCGAAATCGCCTATATATCACCTTTTCACTTACTATAATCACCTCAGATGAATAATTTGATTCCGAATACTTATCCTGCACTTCCCATCTGCTCTCGCGAACTTTATACAAGTGTTCAGCTCATTTCTCCTCACTCTCCACACTTCGCTTAATTTTCTTCGTTTCAGAATCTAGTTCCAGGCCCAACAACCTTTGCTTAGGCTTGCCAACCAAACGTCTATTCCTTGCTCTTTCACTAATTTTTTGTAAGCGTTCATTGTTTTGCTCCTGACTTTCTTGTACACGTACTTCTCGCTTATGCTCAGCGGATGACTTCAACTGTTGTGCTTTTGCAGTTCCAGCTTCCGACAATCGTTCCAGCCTCATGGATTCCGCTTTCTTGATCGCTTCTACGATCCTCGCCGATTCCAGCTCCTCTCGTCGTTTCCTTTCTGCACGTGTTTCTCTTTTTTCCTGCATTATGTCGTGCTCCTCGTCATTTCGATCTTCCATAGATGCTTTGGATGTCTCTCCAGATCCGGCAAGATTTATCTCAATTGTGACTTCTGTTGGCTTGCGATCGTTGACTTCATCAATTCGCTGGGAACTGTTGAGAGAAGCTGAAAAAGAGAAATCGAGAGAAAGATATAGAAGTCACTAACAGAACAATCTATGAGGGAAACATTTCATCACTATTTACAAAAGAAATTTGACAGTTTCAAATAAAGCATTATTACGAAAAAATCCAGTGGTCTTAAATGAAGCACTATCACAAAACCAATGCAAACTTCGCACCCAGTTGATCGGGTGCGAAGTTTGTATCGGAAATCAACTTGATCCAGATAATACAGAAAATTCACAATTCCTTCCAACTACTAACCAGGATTTTATTAATTTTAAAGTAGAATGAAGTTAGCAATAAACACATTTAAAAGATATTTACATAATTTTGAGTTCGCATCGGTTTTTAGGCCAACGTGAAAACCATAAAACTGACTGCAGGTGAGAAAATTCAAAACCTTGCCATAAGCATACGTATATATGTAGTTCAAAAACATCGACATAGTGGAATTTGGCAACTTTTACAACGTTAGCAAGCAAAAATTGTCGTGGATGAGCTTCGTAGCAATGTCCAAACCAAATTCTCAAAAACAAAACGAATTTGCTCAGAAAAACAGGAAAACATAAGAGTTTAAAAATAACAGATCAAGTGAAAAAGCGGGAAAAGCTGCTTAAGTACGTTGGCTTCGCAATTATTGAAATGAGTCTCGTACAAGTAAATAAAAAGGCAAATAGCTATCAAAGAAGGTGGAATTGCCAAAGGTCATGGCTATAACCCCGGAATGTAAACCATTTCCGATCTATATCGACTGATTCATATTTTTAACGGTGAGCAAATGCTTTCTCTGGATGCACATCTTCGCATGCACAACAAATTATACAGCATAACAAGAGGGACATCTGCTGATTCAAGACTTCGGGCAACTTTCACTAGTATGTTGGTTTGCTTACCTTTTTATGGTGCTAATGCTGCCATGCAAATGACAACGAAGTTAATGATTCCACTGTGACAGATCATTTGCAATCAGAGTAGAATTTAAGAATAAGAAAAGGTTCATAAATCATCGAATCACCTCTAATTACCTAATTAGTAAGTAGAAATGAATAAACAGGTGTATTTCAAAAGAAAAAAAAACAAAACAAACTTCTGTCAAGAATTGTAGTACCAATTTCGCTAAGGAAAAAATTTTGCAGTGTAGCGAAGAAAAGCTCAATGTACTGAGTACGAAAAAAAAAAATTCTTCTGCGAAAAATTTGGAAAACCGTCTCTTCAACAACAATAGAACATTCAAACTGAGAAACAGTTAAAGACGGTCACCATGAAACTGTGAAGAACACTCAGAGTTACAGAAGAAAAGTTGTCAAATACAGTAACTATTCGTTAATGTGTTAATAGTTAGGGAAAGGAACTTTCGGCTTAACACCTGTAAAACTTTCACAGAGAAAAAACTATCACTCACCTATCATTATTGGAGGACATGCCGCAGTGCTCGGACCAGGTGCACATTCTTGCTCGGTGTGCTCAACGTTCCAGTGTTTTGCAAGTGCAGAATTGTTTTCGAATTTTTGTTGACATCCGGAGCAAACCACATACGGTGGTTCTATAGCTTTGCCCGTAAAATGGAAGAGCTAAACTAACTATAGCTTAAAATTTAGACGAGTTTAATCTGAAAGCGTATATTCTCACCTCTCGGTGCCGTTGCCAGCTTCTATGAGTGAGGTATACGTTCTGACAAAGATCACATTGGAATTGATACACACCGAAACATCTTTTCTGTCTATATTTAGCTCTTTCCTCATCGATCTGCTCTTCATTCCAACTATGTACACGACGTAGATGATGATAGAGGTGATTGAGTCTAAACGGGCCACGTTGACAAACTGAACATTTGCCAACGGTACCCATCTGAAGAACTAAGCATAAAAATTATGATAAAAATAATAAAGGGACTGCTAACACAAACCATTGGCTAATAAACAATCGTTTGACGCGATCAGGATTGGCGAGAAGTATAGTGCGAACGCGGAGGACCCATCGATTAGGCGACGCACCGCACACCGTGCGCACGGCCGATTGGCTGCTGAGACATCGGGCCGAGGCGTGGAATTAATTGTTGGAGATGCGCCAGCGAATAAAAATCACAAGAGCCACGCCTACATTTTCATTGTGAACGGAATAGTGGTGAAATGTGATAGTGATAGAGTGGTTCCTGGAAATCCTTTCCTGTGGTAGCCGCCAGTGCGTTCAGTTTCCGTTCAGGATCGTTTCAGGTCAATGAACGCATATTCGGTCCATAAAATTACTTGCGGGGATCAGCTGATGTATCGACTCACTATTTTTGTGCTCCCAGAGGAATCTGGGATAAATTTGTCGGTCCCGACGGGATGAAGCAGCCAATCTCACATCACCATATGTTCGGAGGATTATGAGGAGCACAAACTGATTCTCGTCCACTCCTTACTGTAAGGTTCCCTTTGACCCACGATGACCTGATATGATGGATTACTCCTGTAGCGTTTCAAAATCCCTAGTTGTTTGGGCATCGTTTTGGAAATCAACGGGAAACGAAGATATAGACATAGTTTTGGAGTAAATATTTGTTAATATCATGAATATCATGAATACAGTTTTTTTTTTGTTTTGAAGAAACTAGATGAGAAACGTGGGAACAACCAAGAAATGAGAAATGAAGAGTGAAGTTTAGTTACTGTAAATGAATGAAATAATAAAGGAGAGTTAGCAAAGAGGTAAGGAAATGAAGGGAAAGAAAAAGAAGGAAAAGGTCAGAAGAGTGGCAAAGACAAGTGGCAGGTCAAAAATGTAACGAAGAAATCCTTGCGGAAGTAGGAACTCCTTGACATTGACTATTATTGCTCATAAGAAAGAAAAAGTATTCTTGCGAATGATCTTATCCTTATTCGGAATTCATGTTCGCATTGAATACACCGTTTATAATTGATTACTAAACAGATTCTAATTATTCTCTAGTTTTCGTCGGTTTTTCATCAGTTCGTTCGTTCTTCAGTATTGTTTGTTCCTTATCACAGTTTTCGTCCCATTGGTTGCCGTATAATGACTATGTCACGAACCAAGTTCATCCAATACACTAAGGTCAGGATGAGCTGATCCTTAGTGCAATTGCGTACGCGATTGCGCTTACGGCGAAACATTGTATAACTCCGACCGCAAGCGCGGAGCTAGACAATCGTCCGTCGAACCGCACCTCCTTAGAGCGCAACTGCACCAGAGTCTGGACCCTTTTGACCTTTTAACCGTAGCGTTTCCCCATCAAAAAACAATTAAAAAGCTACAGTGCGGAGACCAATTTGATTGATAACTATTTGTATGACGGGGACTTCTTTAAATACCGTTATGGAACGATTTTAACAATGGTGCTATAACAAATCGTTCACATATCTCTTTTCACAATTTTTTCACTCTATGATATGAAGATGGTTCGACATAGCCCGAACTTTGTATTCTGCATATCCTTTTTCCTCCACTTAGTTGTTATGTGTAGAAGCGGTCATGAAAAAAAGACGAATATGAGTAGAGCTGTCTAGAAAAAAGAAGTCAGAAATTGATTCACATGACATTTACTTTCAAACATATATTTCTAGTCGAGATCCACAAAAGATATTCTAATCATTAACAACTCATTTTGACCATGTAATCTCTGATGTAATTTGATCCGACCAGAAAGGCTATAGGCAATGGTTATATCAGTGTTTACCAGTAGTACACACGATGGTTCTTAGCTTTAGACCATATCGATCTTTCAAGATTTGTACGAGAGAAAAGGAAAAGTATTTGAACGGATCCTGTACAATGCACTCGAAAGAAAAACTTGTAAAATGAGAAAACCATGGCAGTTATAGAAGAGGAATTACCCAACAGCCAAATGTTCAAATAACCGCTTCATTCCAGATGCGAGCTATGAGATAATTCGGAATAAATCCTCTACAAATATTTATAGTGCTGGGGCCATATTGTAATAGGCAAATCATGATGGTTAGAACTCAACCATCAAATCAGTGCCAATGCGATCGATCCTCGCAGTGTAACATTCACATTTCATAAAACATCTATGCATCTTTCGGATACATCCATTTCTTCGTTGTCAGCAGTGAATTCTGGTTCTCCTTCCAACCTTGTCAAATTGTACAATGCTGCACTGCCCACAATAATCCTTGCTACTTTCGGAGATCTGAAAAGCAACAAATATATACCGCCTAAAAACTGCCGTCACGAATCAAAAAGCAAAACACATACGTTATGTCACTCGTTAGGATAGGAAATTGCCATTTCCAGCTTGCTATCGCTTCTTCGACTATTTTGTGCGCTTCACGCAAAGCATTAGCACGGTATTTGTCTTAAAAAGGGAAACAGTGGTGACGTGATAGCATTACAATTAATACATGAACATACGAGGTACCTTTCTCGGTAGACGGTGTGACCAGAAAAGTCTCCTTTTCATATGCATCATCGCCAATTAAGCGTCCTTCTTTCACGCCTTCCTTCAGTTGTTCATAGAGTAGGCTACGTTTAAATACCTAGAAAAGGTAATGTTCATTGTAATGTTGAAAAGTTTTCTGCACACTATAAACATCGTACCAGATCATCTGCCACTTCTGCACGATATTTTGCTAGTACCCATCGAAACAGTTTATTATCGTCCACTACAACCGCCACATTGAGTGCGCGACTTCCCTTACTTGAAATGAAAAAAATGAATGTAGATCGATATGATTGCTTAGATGGAAAATAGAATGCATTCAGGTAACCTGGATGTATCAGAAGAACTTTGAGTCCCTATGATCGTTCCATCTAGGCAGCCAACTATGCCAGGCATACTCGTGCTTTCAAAGAAACTAAAAAATACATTGGATGACTAAGCAGATAGTAGGATGTGGCGACATGACGAAATAGAAGATTCTTCAGTGAAAAAAGTCAGTAATAGACTGTAACAAGAAATAAAGGAATGAAACGTACGGTAACACTGCATTTAAGAAAAAGTGTTAAAAAAAATTCCTAGAATTGTCTATGAAATTGTATGGATAAAGTAGAATTCACCAACTTTTCCCTTATTCTTTCTCGTTCCTCTTCGCCAGGCCATTGTATAACCGTTCCGGACCACTCCAACAAAGCATCCAGCACATTACCAAAGATTTCAGTTACACTTGTTCCCATAAGACTTAGACCTTTCAACGCATTGCCATTCCCAGCTAGGACTTCTAACGCAGTGCCGACTTTTATAGTTGTGGAGCTTCTCGTAGTGTTGTGGCAACGTTTCTCAAGTAATGGATCGAGAGCATCACACAGTTTTTTGAATGTACTCCGCGACATTCGAAATCGTTCCCGGAATTTCTTATCGGCAAGTGCATCCATGCAACTGTATTGTTCCTGAGTAATCTTGGTTGGATTTATCGTGACGGGAACGGTAGCTTCTTTCTTATCACGACTTCTGCAAACAAAAAACTATTAGTTGTTGATAAGTATCTGTTTCGTCGATCCGATGTTAGAACAACGTTAATTAACGAGTTAAAGGGAACAGTACTCTCATAAAGCTTGTTTCTTACTTTTGGGGATAGAGAGCAACTTAATTTAAAAAGTAGTTAGTAATAAAAAAAAAGGTATAGAATTTATATCATGACACAATTTGCTAGTACCACAATTGAGAATCATGATTGCAAATTAAATTTGAACTGCTCTTACCTCGACTTTTTCCTGTCTTTTTCACTCGTTGCAGAACCTTGCCGACAATCTTTAACAGAATGAGTTGATAAGAGCAAAACATAGACAATTCCAACTCAAATCACATACCTTTAACAGACGTATTCGATTCGAAGGTTGCTGCTGAACTGGGTGAAGGCATCGATTGCTCGAGAAGATCTGTTGCTAGGATCCCTTGATCCTCATCTCGTGGTTCCTTTTTTGGCTCAATCCAAAGAGGGGAAACACGATGGTCTGGAATACATCCCCCAACAGCAAATTTGTCTGAAACAAAAAGCACTCAGAAGAAACACCACCCAAAAATCATCAGAAATTCCTCTGACATCCGCAGATCGAATTATTCAGGAAGACAAGGATACACCCCGATGTTAGTTCCTTATCGAAACATCACAAGATAACTGTTATTTTTTCCTGGAGAGGAAAGCGCTAGAGATAAAGTTTGTTTGTTTGGTTGGTTTTAAATCATGAACTGTTCAGTGGGTATATTTTACTACGGCTCCCAAGTAATTGCTTAAGTATCAGGAGAACCGTCGTTTAATGTCAACGTTGTCACATTCTCAAATATTGGTCTCGAGCACAGAAAGTCTAGCCATGTTTTTCGCTACTCAAGAATGTGTATTTACACACCAAGGCTTAAAAGAACTTCGATACCGATAAACGATATCGGTTTGAAATTGTCGTGGTTCGCAACAACACTTTGACAGTTATACCACATTAATTACCCATGGTCGAAATAAAAGACACCCACCGTCCGACGAAGAAGCGTTTATCTTGGGTTTCGACGAAGTCGTTTCGTTTAGATCATCACTGAGAGGCGAAGACTGCAAATGGTTGTTGAAAAAATATATGAATTGGAAAAAATCAATAACTTGGTCGTGACACACATTTTTCTTTTCTTCTAATGTGGAAAAAAGTATTTTCGGTATTTCTTCATGATAAGCTGAGAAGTTCCCAACGTATCTAACGCAAAAGAATACTATTTTAGGTTCAACGGATATTTGTCTCTCATTTTCCATCGTAGTCCCTTTACTGTGATGTTGTTGATTGCAACATTTGTTCTCACCATAAATTTTGTAGATAAACATCGCAACGCATCACATTCTTATCGTATGTGGGAACTCTTGAACGCAAACTTTTCATTAATTTCATAACAGGAAAAATGAAATCTGCGAAAATCAGTTTGAAAAATCCAATGACCAATGAAGGAAAGTTTTTGGGCAATAAAGTGTGTTAGTAATCAGCATCCCAGACAAACACAAAAAAATTTGGTTCAACTGTGAGAGATAAGTAATCACGATATCTTCGAGTACTAATTTTAGTAAAGTAAACCTTAGTTTAGTAAAAAAAAAAAACATACTAAAGGATGGCACCATGCGAGATAAATACCATATTCGTGGTCAGGGCCCTTGCAAATCTTTCTATGCAGAATATCAGTAAACATCTTTTGTAATAATACATTGCTCCTGTGTGCGGGTGCCTTTGTCTCGTATTGTTATTTATAGGACAGTGAGACCCAAATGTAATTCCCATTATCGACGTTTCACGACACATACGTCACATATAAAAATTTTTGAAAGAAAAACAACGTGATTATAAAGAATATAAAAATATCCTTCACCTGTTTTCTTTTCCTATATTTCCTTGCCACCACATCCATTTCTTCTACATTCCAGCCATCAGCGCCATAGTATCTAGCAAAAGATTCATTGAAAAATCTTGTTACGTCATGTGTTTCCAGGACGACTTTTTCCTAAATATACAGCAAACACCAAAAATCAATGAGGCAGCCAAGAATTGAAAATACGCACATCGATGCAGTCCCCGAAAATTTGGATATGAGCCAGAAAAACTTGTACAATGCTAGGTGGGACGTAATGTAGTCCATGTAGGGGAAATTTCCCCCACATTTCCTTTATTTCTCGTCCAATAAAAGAAGCCTGAAAGGAGGGAGAAGTCTCAGTAAAATCTGATGAGACTTGAATTCCCATCAAACATCTTTCGAAAGAAGGGATAAAGTGAAAAAAGAAAATCTCACCGCTCTGATAAAGTGGAGCTGGCAGATCCGCTTGAACACACTATGAGTTTCTTTGTACACGTTGATTGCTGTATCTAATTCAATGTCATTCTCCATTAGTAAACAAGACAACAACACAATGTTTTGGTCCTTGCTCTTAGCCGTGGTGCGAGCTTCCACCATTGGACGAGTCTGACCACACAACGCACAACAAAAACTAGTGCTTCTGCAAAGTAAAAACATGAGACAAAGTTCTATAAAGCACAAAACTTATAATATAAGACGTACATTGGCTTCAAGGCAGTGTTTTTTCCGGTAGTTCCGTTGTTTGAAAATAATTCTTCAAGCGTGCCATTGAAGGATTTATATAACTCGTTCAAAGGAGTGGAAGAACCTAAACGAGAAACTTCTTGAATGTCTTGTAGGTAGCAGAAGATTAATAGGCTTAAAAAATATTCGGGCTGGGCCACGTTTCTTTCGATTATCTTCAAATCTATAGCAGGTCAAAACGACATGAAGCACGGTGCAGTTGCGTAGGCGGTTGCGCTCGAAGCGGTGCAGCGGAACGTAGCGGTTACTATCTAGGGGGACCTTTGGTGACGGACGGTACGCCTTCAACTGCTAAAAATACTAAATTATAAATAATAAAGCTATTAGAGGTACATTTTCTTGGTGTAATGCGCGATGGTCCCAACTCGATTCTAACCTCTAACTGCACTATGCAGTTTCGAGCGCAACCGCTTACGCAACTGCACCGTGCTTCATGTCGTTTTGACCCGATTATACACTATCTGACCACGTAGTAGCTGGAAGGAAAATGGCAGCGCAGGAATGTGGGGAAAAATATGCCAGAATCATCGCAACTCAGTAACATGGAGCACACTAAACCTGCAACCTACTAAGAACCTTTACACCACCCTAAAAAGGTATTTAAAAAGTATAGTAGTGCTGTTAATAACATCATGAAGCAACACAAAAACTCATGCCATCTTTAGTACTTTGCCACCATCTGATCGACGGAGCACAGGATATTAAAGAGACAAGAATTTCGGCTAGGGCTGTGAATTCGATGGAATTAATTCGCTTTTAAGGACGTAATTCAACCACAAGCAAATCTATGAAACTCAAAAATTCGAGAGAAACTTTGGAAAAAACCTCAAAACAAGAAAACATTACTCCGCATGAAGAATGTGACGGGTAAATTGTGGTCGGAAAGAGGAAGGGGAACTCAACCGTGCTCGTATTTTTAGAGGCTCTATCTTCCTTTTTCCTCCTTGTAGCTTTAGCTTAGATGTCATAGCATGTCATGGATCCTCTAACACCAATGGTTAAGTTTTGGGATCCAATCGATTTAGTTATTTACTTCTAGGAACAAAACCGCGGTTGAGCGGCCACTCCAACTACACTTTACCTGGATATGGGTACTCATTCGAGGGGCAGGCAATTCTGCCTAAAGAATTAAAACGAAGTGGTATGTTATTAAAGTTAAGCCTGCTTCGAGTAATCGTGATATCATATCTGAAGTGCACTAGAGGGTACGGTGACTCTAGTCCATGTTTTGTTCCGTAGTTTAGAATTGAGCAATAATGAAAGTGCTACAATCCGTTAAATCTGGTGAATTTTATCATACAACTCCGAGAAAAAAATCACTAATTGGAATAAGTTGTGAGTTGTTCGCTTTGATTCATCTCAAATGTGCAGCGCGAGCGAATAATACTAATAACGAATCAAGCATATCTTCTAAGATGGTATTGCGACCTTAACTGCTTAATAATAATCAGAACTTTTATTAGTGTATCAGTATCAGAAAATGATTGCAATAATTCGAAATGGCTATTTTAGAGGAGAAATCTCTGCAGTTCGATCAGAATAATGCCGACGTAAAATATTGCAGTATTTGACCTTAGAATACTAAACAATTAACTTTTTTTTGGTTAACTTACCGGCCGCAGTTTGATGAAGAGTGGAAATTGGAGTATCAGAGGAGTCCTGCAAATAGTACCTCGAACATCACATATTATTAATAAATGAACCTTAGAGATATACCTTGCCCTCTGGAAATTCATGGAAAAGCGACACATCACTGTAACCATTCGCTCTCTGAGAAGAGGATGATTTCAAAGAATGTAACCAGAAAAGGTAAGACAGAATTAGAACTCACCAAAAACTTGAATAGTTTTTTACTCTCTGAAATGGAATTGATGCCAACAACAACATATGAGATCGCCCTGAAAAGAAGTCAAATTTGTTACTTATGAGAGGTACTGTAGGACAGTTGTTGTGCGTTATGTGAGGATCAACACCGCTTTCCCAAAAACAACTAACTACAAAAATAAAACAAGCAAGTGTTTTTCCTGTGTGCGTAAATTTTGTAAAGTAACCGTCCAACTGCTGAAATCCTCCGCTAACACAGTACTTTATAAACATTTTGGATTTCCTCTTACAAAACAAAACAATCAAATCCTTCTGAAAACTCACTTATGTTGCTTTTGACCGTCAACATCTTCGCCGTCCGACATAACTGCCCGATTCGACCGCTGCGTTTAGTACGCATCACGGACTTCGAGAATTGGTGCAGAAATGCGTTGGGTGTTGTATCCAATAGTGTGTACTTCCACACGAAACGTTACAGACCAGGAGGTCGTTGGTACTTGCGCACATTTCTCGGATGTTTTCACTATAATTCACTTTTGTGATGATTAATTCTGATTTTAGAGGAGAATATAGCATGGTTCACTATCATTGTAGTGATTATTAATGAACTTCAATAATCCTCAATGAGAAGTCGATCATTTCCTCTATTTTTAGTAATCAGTCGTTAACTTAAGCTAAAGGGTGTAATTGGAGAGAATTTGTGTGCATTTACAGAAAGAATCTCATACGATTGACCGACATCAAAAACTTTAATGTCGGTCAAAAACGACTGCTTCTGGCGTTATCTGCTGATTATCCGTTACCTCTCTTGATTTCTGATTTCACCGTACTGTCAACCCAGAAAATCTCGCTTTTTTTTCGTCCAAGATAGGTTGACCTACGAAAAGCACCGGATTGGAATAGATTTCTCAGTGAACGCAAGTATATCGAGACATGTTTTTTTTCCCGTTAATGTACTCGGTATCCATGCAGTGAAACATTTCGGTCCTTATTTCGGTGGAACCACTGTATGCGTAACGTGGTCAGGGCGATCTAGTTCTTTAATACGACGCATCTGGCGGATGTAACGCAGTCGGTTAAGGGTTCTGCTGCGACGGCGCGATCGGTTGATGGTTCGAAATCACTCTAGTCCCAACCAATCCTTATTTCAATCCGGGGTCGATAAATTGGTACCAGACTTGCCTGAGAGGATAAAAACGCTGACTTGATACATCAGCTGGCCCCCGCAGTCCACTTCAAACGATAATGAAGTGAACGCGTTGGTGCACCTCAACCAAATTGATTAACGTCAAGCCCTATCCGCACTTATGAGGCACGTATTCGGTCCTCAACGGTTTTTAGGTGTGTCACTGTAAAGCAGTTACAGTGGCTTCCTATACTAAGATTCTATCCCACAGGTATGAACTCTATGTCTCCTGTGCACTGGAACGCGAATTTTTGTTTGGTTCTTTTTGTCGGTGGGACAGGCAAATTTCGCATGGACGTACCGGATGAAATATCCATTTTTGATGTGCTCAAGAGTGCCGATCTGCAGATTGCAAAGGTCGTCCAGAGAACAAAGGAATGAGCTCGAGAATGGCGAAACGGTCACGGTTTACTCAGAGTGCTGCCCGTACTCTCCTCTTCATTGCAAAGCGTCAAAATTTTTGAAGTGTGGGTGAAAAGATGAAAAAAGGTGGGGACCTTGGGGGAGATGACCGAAGTCGGCACGGAGGGAGTGGATTTTGTCAGCAGATCTTCGATGCTTCGTGCACTCGTCTCTTCCTGCTCAGCTCTGGGTTTCGTCGTTCATCATGTTCATTTCTGGAACTAGACATACGCAGCCACAACATTCGAATATAATCGTTCTCTTGCACGTGAGTGGAATCGGAGAACCATCTGTCCTTCCTGGAGTGACCAGAGGACCGCTGTAGACTTGCCTTCAGTGCCGCGCTGCTCCGCGTAATTACGGCTGCCGCTTCGCCAGCTAGGCAGCCTTCGTGATTGGGATCACCTAGACTTCCTCGATTTCTCTCCCTTCCAATACCTAGTACTCAGGGACCAACGCCGCGCGCGAACTTTGCGTCGCTACGGAGCGAATTTGGAAGGGAGAGAAGTGGAAAGGTTTTATACAATATTATGTTTGATTACGATAACTTATGACTTTGTATGATTCTTTGAAGTCTTTTCTACGCCGTTTTATCGCTTCATTTCTATCTATTTTCTGCATAAAATCAATATGACAGGTCAGGTGTATTAGTGGTGAACAGAGACCTCTGTACCTTTGAGATACGCCTCCAAGTACAATTCACGTCTGTGAGACACTAGTCGCACCACAACAGTCGTTGGATCCCTTTAGTTTTACTTACCTGGATGAACAAAAAGAAATTCCTAGAAGCCCCCAAAAAAAACAAGGGAATATAGCATAACACCAGCTAGTGGAACATTTTTTTTGTAACATATCTTGTATTCCCAGAGATGGACATGTGGTTTCCAGCAATCGAAAACGGAGGAATAAACCTTTTCATGCACACTTTTAGACGACATACCACTTATATAAACTTCTTTCATTTATATAAACGTATCCCATTCTAGAGCTTCAAGCAATTTCTAACACCGGACACATTCCTTTTTCCGATCCAAAAAGCGCATCATAACACCTGCGGACGTGGCGAAAACAACGGATCATAAGAGAAACAAACGCGGCGAAATGGGCGGGGAGAGTGGTGTGAGCGGGGCGTCAGCGAGACGTGGCACAAAACGAGCAACCAGGCTACTGGAACGATTATGACGCTGTCAGGAGCTCTCTGGTGCAATTATCGATGGTCATTAACCTCCTGGATACACGGCGCACATCATACGGGTACCTCGTACCCCTCTTTCATGAACACTATCTTTTCTAGATTAAAATGAAGACCGGTATTCGTACACGTTTCATCGAATTCAGTCAGCATTTGTTTCGCTGTTCCGTTGTAAGAATGACGTCAGCAGCGGAACAAAAATTATGTAAGGGCCATTTGAAAATCGATTCTATTTGGTAAGTGACATATTTTGTCTCTTGACCAGGTACTGGTGCGGAAATAAGCACACCACAAAGAAAAAGGAAAGAAAAAGCAAAATGAATGGAATGCAAGGCCTTGAACTCGTTCGCTCCCTACAAGGAAGTGTCCTCCACCATTTTTAATACTATTTCAGTCTTCTGAAACCCCAAAAATACAGTCGGGTCAAAACGACATGAATCACGAGCGTAGTTGCGCTGCATTGGCGTACGTGCTCGAAACGGTGCGGTGGAGGCAGCATTTTTTAACCGAGTTGGGACCGTCGAAGACTGCGGCGGTGGGTGGTGCCAGCAAGGGTTTCACCGCGCTCCTAGCAGCTGCTCTTCACCGAACCGCCTCGAGAAGCCGCACGTGCAATTGCGCTTTACGTCGTTTTGACACTGCTATACTACCTACTTTTGTTGAAGAACTTGGTGCTAAAGCGCGCCTAATATACTAGAAATCCAGTCACAGTGACTACTGTATGAACAACACTATTAAAAAGCCGAGTATACGAGTCTGATTGGTACCTACTCGCGATGGAACTGAATGCGCTAATTGCAACCAGACATTGGAGTGCACGCTCTGAAGATGTACGAGAATATAACTTGCACAGTTACATGGCGTAAGTTATCCTAATGTTGTAAAACAGTGCCCTCGTACGTGTGGACCGCCACAGCCAAGCAGATCAGATACCTGAAGGGAGCGTGGACTCTGTGGTAACAACTGTCCGTTTCGTTACGGTGAACGTTGTCGATCGGAAGTTCTCTGGTCGCTCCGTGTCGATAGACAGTTCACGCAGGACAAAAACCTATGGAGCAGTCCCGAATGGTTGGATTCTGCATCGGCGAAGATGCGGACAACCGCGTCAGGCGATGATGGCACCAGGTCGCCGGTTAAGTCAAATAAGTGAGTCAAGCATTTTAAAAGTACCATTTAACATCAGCGATATCTTATATGGTATTCGCCTTTTCGTGAAGACGTAAAGTGTGCACAGGAAGTGAAAGTGAGTGAAATTCAACTCTTTTGTTATTTTCTTTTTTGCCGCAAACAATGTCGACAAAACACGTCTTCTCACTTGACAGACAGTTACGGAATTTAATACAGAGCTTCACGGAAAAAGAAAACTACAAATACAACAATAATTACGTTTTGAAATAATCTCCGCTTGCACAGAAACATTTCTTCCAACGTGCAATTAGATCATAAATACCAGAAAGATAAAAATGAACATCCTTTGAATTAATGAAATCAACAATACACTTTTCTAGCTGAGCGTCACTGGCGCACACTCTGTCCGCCATGAACAATCGAAGTTGTGGAACGAAGTGATAGTCGGTGGGTAGAAGATCCGAGGAATTTGCTGGGAACGGTAGGATTTCGTATCCGAGTTGGTGTAGATTGCGGATTGCACCCAATGATATATACGGCAATTGAGTGTCATGTAACATGATCACTAATTGCTTCTCTACCATTTCTCGTCTCAGTTGAAGCAATTTTTTGTGCATTTCCGTGACATGATAGAAGTACATCTGTGCTGTCATCCGTCCGCCGAATGGTACTAGATGATGATGAATCACACCAAATGATGACCACCATACAGCGGCCATCACATTTTCTCTCCTTTCATGTACATTACTCATCCACACCTCACCATACGTAATAATCCTATCCAAAAACAGAGGCTCTCTTTTTTGTCGAAGTATGAGTCCTGAACAGATCTCCATACGATTCCGACGTTGTCGTTCACTTAAGACCGTTCGCCTAACATTTCTCAGCATTCCACTCATACGAAGGTAGGACAGAATCGTGTCGACGGGTGCGCCGAATTCTTGCGCCAGTTGCGGTATAGTCTTGTTTGGATCAGCTTCGAGTAGCGCTTTCATTAATCGATCTTGCGCTTGAGCTTGCGGCGTAATGGCAGAAGCCGCTATTTGAGCATGCCTTGTGCGGAACAACTCAAACCATTCCCTGACTTTTCTCTCTGTCACGCTGTCTTCACCAAATGTTGCGATAATTTCGGCTGTCGTCGTCTGAACACTGAGTCCTTGTCGGAAATGGAACAGTGCTATTGGCCGGAAGTCAATGCTCCTGCAATATATTGTTATGGTTTTCGATCGAACGTACCTTTTAATTCTTTTAATTGAACTCTTTTAAATAGAAGCAGTTTCTCTACTTTTTCAGATGCAACATCTCCTTTTCCGTCACGTTTTTCCCTACTACATCTTTAAACACAGAAAAAAAATTGTGGCTACCACTAAACCATCGCAAAATCATACATGTCGGCAGTGGCAATTCAAGGAATGTTTTAAAGGAGCCAAAAATTGTGTCCCTACTTAATTGGAACTCTACAGTTACCTGTCTTCATATAAATTCTATGAACTCATTCCGGTGGTTTTAAGAGTTGTCTGCTTTCTTCTTTTATAACTAATTCCAAAAACAGCGAAAATTCGAATATACGACTATTATTGGTTAGCAAATCAATGAGCAGTGAAAATTTAAGAAGGTCAAAGGAACTGGGTTTATTAAAGGCAGCATACCACGAATTTGGGGTGGTGCGGTTTTCAGGTAGAGTATACGTATACGGGATCGTAGATTACGGAGACCGGGGTGGTTCCGCTCATCTCTCCTTGAATCACTGCAAACAGCCGGCCCCTAAAAGCTGTTTTGTACTACACCTTCTACTGCAGCGAGTCACCCTTGCACGCATAGCGTCCCTTACTGCCTATCGGGGCAGTCCGAATTGATTTTTGACGAATCGCAGGGCGAAGGCGGCGCAAGGGGTGGAGCGTTGCAATTGATGGCGTCGTACAAAACAGCACTCTGGAGGTGGCTGTTTGCAGTTATGCAGGGAGATGAGCGGAACTACCCCCGTCCCCTAATTCACGATCCCGTATACGGATACTCCACCTGAAATCCGCACCACCTCAGAATCGTGGTATGCTGCCTTTAATTCCCAGTTCAAATCAATCAACCGTAGCTAGTAGTTAATGGATTACTTAGTATAAAAAATTGGATGTCATTAATATAAAAGTCATGAACATCGAAGATGTGTCACAACTGGAACCATAGACCATAAATGATTTGGTACATAATCAAAAGAACGCGAAAATAGAAGAAAACGATTAATGTGCACCGCCTAACATTTCCTATAATAATAGAAACTGAACTGGTTGGCAAACAAAAACTATTTGGTTCATCATAAGTTGAAGGATATTTTAAAGATGTGAAACTTACTCGTTAATGTTTTTAGCTGCTGTAGAAAAGGCATCACATCTGTAAGCATTGTTTGTTCCTAAACGGAAACTAGTTTGCTTTTTGGTTATTAAATTAAGTAGCGGGCCAAAAAAAAAATTCGCACCAGACGTTCCGAGAGATTCATCTACATGCGGGATCGGCTGCTCCAGTAGAGCTGTCGCAGGAATCTCTTCCTGGAAGCTCAATTCTGCTCCACATACTTCGTCAGTTGCTATAAAAAGATAAACATATTGTAGAGGTAGTGAAAATATGGACAAAGAAAAAGACGAAGAAAAATGAATCATATTGAAAATTCGAGAGAAAAAGCAAACAATACCAGAAGACAACAGCTCTCCCGCTGGCACACCATCACTTTCGTCGGAGCTAACAGATGCTGGAGTTCCAGAAGATTCAGATGAATCCGAAGGATTTTCTGCATTCGTACTGCTAGGCACCTCTTGTGAATTCTACAATATCCGAGAAATCTTTAGCGAGAACATCCCAGAGTCCTGTGAAATAGACGGCACTAACACCACCGACATCGTCTGACTGACTGCCATCATCTGCGACGCCTGATGAATCCCTAACCTCGCCGGCAAAGTGTGACATTTGACATGAGTCATAGAAATCTCTTATGTCCGTCAAATCAATTATTGTTTTCCTCTGTAGAAATGTCATTAGCTTACGATACAATTAAATATAAAGAATAAAGAAGAGATCAAGAGCGAATAACTCACACTTAGATCGATACGACACGCGTGAGATTTGATGATTTCCAAAAACTGATACATTTTCGAGCACGGTACGTCATCCAGTCCATCACTCGGTATCTTTCCCCATATTTGCTCCAATTCCTTGTTGATGCGTAGCACCTAATGATACATTATAGCCAATCACAAAGTTTTCTTTTTTTAATACACCGTTTGCACACATGTATGTACACATTATACAATAAAACAATGTCGTACAATGTCGTAAATATGAAAAACGTTAAATAAAGATGAAATTTTGAAAAATAGTCCTCTTCCGATGTTCATGCGCCCAAGGTAAAACTAAATATGCTTTCTCGGAATAACGCACTACTTTCTCACAACTATCGGAATACCTTTCATATATGCAAGATCGCTGCGATAGATGGAATCTATGGACTAGCGTCAAAGTTCAACAATGCACATCCCTTTCACAATTCCTTTGTAAACCCTCCATTCACGAACGATGCCCACAGTAAATATAGTGGAGTCAAAACGACATGAAGTTCAGCCCAGTAAGCGTAAGCGGCTGCGCTCAAAGAGGCGCGGTAGAGCGTAGCAGTTCGGATCGTGGTGGGGCCTTTGCTAGCACCGCTGCAGTTCGCAGTGGTCATTCCTCGATTCGAACCGCTGCATACACCGCGAAGTTTCAACCGCAGCCGTTTACGCAGCCGCACCCTGTTTCATGTCGTTTTGACTCGATTACATTTAGCTGCAAGTTGCTGTCAACACCGAGCGATTTCCATTGGAGACCTAGACATCATAAGACTGTCGAACACTTGCCATCCACCCTATACATACTTCGTAAAGATAAAAGAATCAAGGAAAGTAACTGTCAATATGCATTGTTTGGAGTCGCCGATTGAATAATGCAAAGAATATTCTCTAATATTCGTAACCAGTATTAATTCGTTTCAACTATGCAAAAAGAATAATCACTTTCTCTCAAGAAATGGAAAGAAAACGATAAGTAAGAGTAATTCAAAAAAAAAACAATAAACAAAAACACTACTCACCGCCTTAACAAAATGCTTTTCGCATATAAGTACATTAAAGTTTGTGAGCTTCCAAAATAAATCTGTAGCTTGCGAAGAATCAATCGCACCATCCATAATCATACATGCGATAAGTATGACGTTATAACTGCGGCTGGTTGGGGGCTTCCTGAGACCATTAGTGCCTCGATAATCGCACACTTCACAACGTATTTTGCTAGAAGTGTCAACGGATGCCTCGAGCGATGGCTCCTGCTCGACAGAAGGCTCATGTTCCTCTTCATGGTTCGTATTGTTCTCGCTTACTTCATTGGTGTTTCTGGAAAACTCTCCCATTATTTGCTCTTCTCACTGAAAAAAAAACCAGAATAGTACCTAGACTGTTCACTGATAACGATCCCTGCTTCCTCCTTCTTCTCTTCCTTACAGAAAAGTAGGGAATCGTCATTTTCACCTTGAAAATTTCTAATCGAAGCAAAAGTGGTCATTAACAAAATCATATTTTAGCAGATCGTCGAAGGGCAAAAAAGACCTTATTAAACAGTTACTGATTTAAATTATAGGACGAAAGAAAGCAATAGTGCGCAGAAAGGTCGTTGCAACTGTTATACACACAGTCGGCATAAAATCTGTTGTAACACAACGACGCGACTCGTCCTCAATGAAAGCGTGCACAGAGCTTCCCTTACAGTATGCGTACAATCCTCTGGAGCTCTCTCCTTTTCGCTTTTTTATAGTTTCTTACAATTTCTTCTTGTTATCTTCATCTCAATGAAACAGTCTTGATACAAACTTCTCTCCATTAGTTTTATCGCTAGTTTGACAATTAGAATGTCTCTAAGCTCTTAGTTTGAAGGAATTCAATTTCTGTTTCGTCTTTTTTTCAAAGTAACTGTACATTATTATCGTCTGTTGTAATTGGAATCATTGTAAAATCCGTCCTAAGAAGGCTAACTCTGGATAGTTACCCAAAAAATGGAGTAGAAGTCCAGTTTCCGAGACCTTAATTCTTTGAGGAGGTGCCCTGGAATCAAGAGAAACTTCCGAACGAGGAGAAAAAGGTATCCTTCTCAATACAACCTCAAAAACATGAAGAAAAGTGCGCAATTACACAAAAAATGGGACGGGAACAAATACCTACAAAATAAGATCTTAGAGAATACAAGAAGCAGAGAAAACTATGAAAATAATGGAAAAGAACTTCAGTGAAACTATGTAATCCTAATCATGCACTAGTACATGAAAGAAAAAAAAATAATGAAAACCGTAAAAAGCAAAAAGAAAAGAAGTCGGGGGAGTTTTCAACATGCTGTGCATAGAAGGAGCTCAGCGCAAGCCTTCACCTAGCACGCGTCGCGTTTTCACTCTAATACACGTTTTACGCCGACTGTATGTGTAATCATAAAGATTTTTTTAAATCTGCTAGATCTTAACCGTGGGAAATTCACGCGTGATGCTTGCAGTACAGTAGCGTTCCACATAGTTTGACATCACAGCTACTGTAACTCGACTGAGCTACTCAATAGCATAAACCGAATATTCTCAAAAATAAAAAGGTCAATACATCCAAGCGGTAGTGCAGGAGACGACTAGTAGGACTAAATTGAAAGAAATTCAAAATTTCAAATTTGTGCAGAGCATATAACGACGATTACGAAGGGTGTATGGGAGGGATTGAAGTTGAAAAGGCGCTGGAATGGAAAAAAGATGCTACTTCTTGAAAATTAAATCAAAACTAAAACTAAAACTGAACTTAACTAAAGTGATTGAAGGCAGTGTTTGCAGTAACAGAGGAATAGAAGGTAGTCACACCCACACTTGCAGCTGATTTTTCAGAAGGAAAATTAAGTTCACAGAATTCCCTTTTGCCCTTGATTTTAGAACGAAATCCAGTTAGCCTGAATGGCAACGCTTACCTGGATGGCGAACATCGTTTGAGAACAGTTCCTCATCCATCTCATTAGCCGTTTGGGATCTGTTTTGCTTTTTAGCCATTTTATCTTTCGCATAATCAAGAACTTGATCCTAGATGTAGAAATGAGAAACTATGAACAACTTTACATTAAGATAGTATTACCGATTCACTACTGGGCTGTTGTACTTCAGTTATTTTCCATTCCTCACTTTCCACGTACTTTAACAAGTAATCATTGAAAAATGATGCTACATCATGTGGTATTAGTGTATCCATAGGCTAAAAAGTAACATTGCAAGATGTTTCAATAATAAAAAGTAATGGTAATAGTGACATATCACAGAGAACGCAACGAAACCCACGGATATTGAGCCAAGGTGGTGTTGTAATGTTGCCACAATATTGTCCATCATATCGAATGGAATATTCCATAACCCAAGAATAGGATAGTGTGATGTTAACTTTTGAACAGCAGATGCCAGATAAGCGCCCTTGAAATATTAAATCAGTTATTTAACTTCCGAACTCTGAACAATTTTAAATGACATAAGGACGATCAAAATAGGTTTCATCACCAACGAAATCGTGTTTTTGTAGAGAAGCTCCTGCTCGATCCGTCTAGTGTAAATTTTCAGTTTATCATTATTATCCAAACATTATTATTATTTAACATTATTATTTATCCAAACTTCATGTTGTATTATCGAATACTGACTGCGTTGTATCTTTATAAAGTGGAACTTGGGGGTTGAGGTCCTTCACGAACAGGAATTAGGCACTGCGGATACTTGTAGTCCTCTCACATTTTTGAACATGAGCAAGAACATAACTTAAGAATCCATAAGCATTTAAATATATCAAGAAAGATCCGAAAATTACTCACAGCATGGATGAAATGTTCATGACACAGACGTTTTTGTGAACGTGTACTGTCCTTGTGGAAGTTGCTCGCTGTTTTCGTATCAATGAGACCTTGTTGCAGCAAACAAGCAAGCAACATATTTGTCCGCCCTGCTTTTGAGGATGCTTTGCGAACATCGATCCAAAGACGAACACATCCGCATAGTCCACAAGCCAATAATGACACTCGCTTAGTTTCCGGACGAGTCCGGTGAATCAACCATCTTGGCGAGACGGGAATCGGTACAAACGAATTAACCGAGCTTAAAAGATGATGATAACGTAGAAATATATGTTACTTCCTCAGAAAAACATTCATACGCACTTAGAGAGCTGTATTTCGCTTGTTGCGATTCTCTCCGAAACAGTTCTTTTGTAACCTGGAAAACAAAGCATAAAAAATGGGAAGAACAAAAAATTTTAGTTTTTTTTTCTCTGATTTCAATTTCCCTTTCTAAAACGCACTCTGAAAGAACTGTTTTTTTTCAAATGAAATCATTTAAAGGAAAATTTTAACTAGAATTTTCACACACCATATTTGACAGTACGAGGAGCTCCTTTGCGCGGTTCAGCGACAGCACACTCACTATTCCCGTCGATAACAGTATCAGAGACAGCATTCTATAAAAATCAATTGATGAACATTCACGTAAGGCTATAATGCACGCTAATTCCACACATATTAAAAACTGCGTTTTCACAGAAACCAAAAAAAAAAAAGAAGAGACAAACGTACCTTCGATGTTTTACCTTTTCCTTCTCGAGCAAGAAGTCTTCCTACTACACAATACCTCGCTTCGCAGCTATTGTAGAACTTTTCAACAAATATTTCCTTGATTTCCACATTCCTCTAAAAATGTGATGTGACCGATAGAAAAGAACTGGAAAACGAAAAGAAAAATTATGTACTATATTGAGACATCTTCATAGCAGATGAGGACAGTGATGTGAGTTATTACGAGGAGCTTCTACTTTGCCTCCCTACTCACCTTTCATATTAATTCTAAACGAAACACAACAAATGCTAGTGAGCTAAACAGCAATGGTACTTCTCCTTCCTTGAGGATTAAAAAAAGCAAACAGAAACCACTTTAAGTGCCCCACAATAGGGCAAAATCGTACTTCGAATAGCTGTAAGACAGAATAATAATAATTTCTTGAATTTGTAAAACTTGATGTTCTTAGTGCTGTATGGCAAGAAATGAAGTATCGTTCGGATGTGTGTAGAGCAAGTAATGTTAGTATTAAGCTACAGTAAAAAGTACGTAAACGTAATGAGATGAATCTTAGCGCCAAGGAGCATGGTTGGGTTACGTTTTTGTCTGGAAATGATACAACCGTAAAACTCGACCAGGACTTTAGGGATACACACATAGATGCAATAGTCGGACCCGAAGCTCCGACCCCATTCAGTTGGATGGTTTTCGAAGGGACCCCTTCACTTTAGGACGGTTGGCGGAGGGATCCTCATCACTTGAGCAGCATCTTATGAGCTAAACTTCGTCAGAGGAGGGTCCGGCTCCTTCCTGTCGCAATTAAGGATACGTGGAAAGACGCTGCTCGTTTCTCTCGAAGATTACAGAAACTGGCCAACTTTTCCAAGCGAAAGAAATGTTTCCAAGCCTAATTATAGCAAATGGGAAATCAATGGAGGACAGGTTACAGTTGACATAGGGGTTCCAATTACATTGAATTGACGGTGCACAGTCAAACTTCTCACGGGAACCATTAAGGTGAAAGAAAAAATACAGAAAAAAATAACTTAAATCATAATGGAAGATATATGTTATAGTTTTATAACGATAAGAAAATATCAAAATAATAAACTAACGAAGCCCTTCTGGATTTCATTCGCACATCCTCGTATTCGATTCACTAGATCCTCCTTAATATAGTCTGGCAACGAGTGGAACGTCCACGTTGCTAACTCATTCCACTTTTCTTTGATACTTTTGTATATGTATAGCATCTAAATAGCTGTTTTCATGTGAATTAATAATGATACAAAGTGAAAATGCCAGCAAAACTCACTGCTAGCACGAAATGTTTCCTGCAGATATATTGAACATTCTTTAGCATTTCTCGAAGCATCACTTGAGCTACTTCGGTCTTGAATGAGCCGTTCAACACAAGACAACTCAGCAAAATTAAATGCTGATCTGCACGAACTGAAGCTCTACAGAATTCTATCTTGTTACGAGTAAGGCAGCATAAGGCGCAAGTGGTTTTGTTGTTTGAGCCTTTTGTGACGCTGGAATTGAATTTAAGAAGTATAAGGACGTTTAAAAAGAACATAACCAACCGTACCTAGCATCTCCTGATGCTGATTGAGTCGTTGTAGCCTCCGGTTCCATTGCTGATTGCTCATCTAAATCCTCATGGCGCCGTTTTCTTGCACGTGAAGTAGCTACAACGTAAAGCTATAACAGCTATAAAGTATTTGGGCTGATTCTTGCAATAGATGTTATTTATTTCACAAACACAAATACATACAAAAAAAAATACATATTCTCAACACAAAAATATGGAAAATTCCGCCGGGTTAATTGCATGAAAGCTTGCAAAGCTTGAAAGACCCGCATGCCACATATACACGCCCGTTCCGTTTCCTAAGTAACTCAGTTTGCTCAAGCGCTTCTAGAATTATTTCTAGAACTATAGTAGAATGTGATGGTCTTATTTTCTACGCAGTTATCACAAAAATTACACTCCTAACGTATGAAAATAATCCTAACGTAATGGAGTAGTAACGAAACGGCAGTAATTTCGACAGTGGCTGAGAAAGATGCAAAAATCTCTAAAGTCACCGCAGGTTGCCGCCTAGTGCATCGCTTACAAATTATATCCTGTATCTTGCGATTATCGGGACATCACTGACATCACTACGGTTTTCTTTATGCTTATTTTATTGCTTGTGATGGTCTATGTAAACGATGATCGGGGTTATGTAAACGATATTCGACTTTTTTTTCTAGAGATGAACACCATTGAAATAGCACTGAAATACGCTCGATGGGCAATCTTACAGGAAAAAGGTGTATGTTTGAAAAGAATGAAGCAACAAAAACAGAAAAACACAAACAACGAATATTTTTTTTCTGGGAATTAAGAGATTAACAACCAAAAACTCACCTTTTATGCGACTTCCAGAGCTGGAATATTGATGAAGAGCTTCAATTCTCTGAAGAAAAAATTATCTATGTAATCATCGCAATTGTTGTAGCACAAAAATAACTCACATCTTCCAATTCCCAATCTTTTCCATTGTGATATTTGCTCAGACACTCACTGTAAAACAATGCCACATCTCTTGCCTGTAGTACTACCCGCTGAAAGCAAATATTTGCAGGGAAAAATAGCATCTCTTTTAAAAATAAATAATAAAAAGCATTTACAACAATATGGTTCCCTTGTTCTTGTAGAAGTTGTAGCAACTCTGCTGGAATGAAGCGGGGAACACGTGATTCATTGGGAAGACATTCTGGGTTCTTCTTCAATTCATCTTGGATAGTCATAGCCTGAACAGCACAGTAACAGGAATTGTACCAAAAAATGTATAAAATTCAGGATTTATCAATTTAAAAAAAGCATCACACGCACCGCGTCGACATAATGCTGCTTACAGCAACGTTTTTGAGTCCGTTGGAATTCCTTGTAAATGTGAGTTGCAGATTCCTCGTTAGTTACTTTTCTAAGCAACATACAAGCAAGGAAAATGATATTTCTTTGAGGTACTTTCGATATGGATCTGAGTTGTGTGTATCGGCGTTGCGCGCAACACAAAGCACATTTCATCATGAGCTCTGAATCCGCGACAGTCTCACCTAAAAACAACCAACTTAATTGGAGCAGGACCTGCACTTAGCATTAAGAAGAAAAAACCACCTTCATCTGAAGAAGATCCTGATGAATACGATCCTAATTTTGAAGCATCTTGTTCTTCTTGTCTCAGTTCTTCATTTGGAACGAAAAAATCTGGTGAATCAGCATCACGACCATCTAAACATCAACATAGATAAATATGAAGTGCAAAAGTGAAAGATACAAAATAACTACAAAAAAAAACTCGAACAACACTGTTTTTCTTTTGTTTTTTGGTAAGAGTGATGCACTTTTCTTTTGTACAATGAATAAATAGGCCACGTTTCACATCAGCGGTTACGTTCTTCACAAAAAATCTTCAAGATGGATTTACGTCTATATCAAATGCTCATTCCAATACATGTCAACAATCTAAGTATAGGCAGAAGCACTAGCAAAATTTGATTGCGGAGGAAGCGTCAACGAATACGGCCACAGCTGCTAATGAAACAAAAACTGCAAATGAATACAAACATAACAGCGGCACCTGTAGGTTGTTCGGAAATGGTGATTTGTGGATCTGATGAGTCCTCTTCCTTTTTAATGTCAAAGTTAGCGGTAGCCTGTAAATCGTGATCCTCCACAAAAAGTAGCAACATTAATGATGGAAGACAGCACATGAATCAATCAGCAAAGAACTGAAGAAATACTTCTACTTGACAGGAAATGCGAGGTATTCAAACAAATGAGCATTACATGTGACAAAATAGTATATAATACACTGGAAATCAGAATTGATTGTAAGTTTGCCCCAAAGGAAAGGAATGGACAACGATAATCGAACATTAAAGTATTACCAACTGCTTGAGTAAACTCCACCAAAATTATACTAAACTTTAGTGCCTATTATGACATCCATTGAGCCCTAAGCTGCTCATTATGTTTATCCAATGAGAATTCTCTCGAAAAATGGGACAAAAACAGGTCAAAAACTCCATGAGAGTCGTTCACACACCTGCAGGAATAGTTCTCCTTCAACGGAACCAGGAGTGGAAATCCTTTGCGTTACTTCATCGTGGAATTCTGCCATATATTCATCGAAAAACTCTCTTATATCCTTCTTTTCCATTGGCATAGAGTCCTTTAAGAGGGTTAACTGCAGCTGTTTAAAGAAATCAGCGATGAAAGTTAGGTTTTCGCCTACGTCCAATAATCCTCGGTACGTTCGAAGGTTAGTTAACAAGCTGCTTATAACGAAAGGAGAGGCTTCGCTTATTCCATTTAGGGGAAATTCACCGCAAAGTTGCTCGACTTCCCATCCAATAAACATTACCTGCAAGTAACTATGTGCTCATTATGTGTTGTTCCTATTCACTACTCTTATATATTCTGCACATCTTCGAACTTGCAGTTACGAAAAGGTTGTGCACTCGAAACTGATAAAATAACTTAAGGTTAGCTTTTTTTATTGATTTGCTTGAATTGTGGTCAAGATTGGTATTCATATTTATTAACAGCTAACACTTCGACGTTTTCGCCTCCGTCACAGCCTGGAGAAATCAAAGCCATTAGTGATTTATTCTCTCAAGCGCCTTATCACCTTACAGAAAGCGTACCCAAAAACTCTACTCGTAAATGTGGTAGGTGGTTGTCCGTTGCGTTACCAAGTCTAGCAAATGAGGCAAATATTACATTAGCCAATATGCTGCTGTTTGAGTTTACCTAGCGTTTGGATGCTTTCTGTAGGGTGATCAAGCGCTTAAGAGAATAAAACAACAATAGCTTTGATTTTTCCAGTCTCTTACGAAGGCGAAAACTCCGAAACGTTAGCTGTTGTTTAATAAAGACGAAAACGATCAATAACAATCTTGGCCACAGCTCAAGCAAATCAATAAAAAAACCTACGCACTCAACATGCCAAAATTCAAGGACAGTCGAACATGGGCAAAACTTAACGTTAGCTTACCGCTTGAATGAAGTGATTCTTACAAATACGTTTCCTTGTCGCAAACATTTCTTTGTAGTGTTTCTTTGCATCCTCTAGAGTGACCACGTTGTATCGGGCAAGACATGACAGCAATATGATAGTAGAGACTTTTTTCGAAGGAATTGGAACAAAATTCACTCGAAGTTGTTCGCTCTCGCATAGTGCGCACTTCATCTTCACCTAAAATATTCCACTCTTCACTTTTCTTAAATTCCAAACACACTACAACATATAGATGGCAGCGAACAATTGATTTTCTAATCTTCTCAGGTTTCGGATTTGAAACCGATTGAAAAAATAAAATAAAATGGAACAACTGAAAGTCGCAAGTTCTCAATACTTCAATGTTATTCTTTTGAAATCATTTCGAGAAAGTGAGTTTTCAATTACTCGTTTTTCACGCGCCAAAGAGATGCATATCTCGAAAATTTTAAACACCTCCCGCTCTCGTGGATGCGTTCATAAACGAGACGGAGCGGGAAGGGGCGTGGTTCCCATCAGCTGATCCTGCATCGCTACCCCTGAAAAATCTATCCGCGCTGAACTCCGGGATAATTTGTGATAATTTTGTTTTGAGAAGTTACATTTTGTGTATTTCCTGGAGTTTACGACAAATCCCATTGAATTTCCACTTTAGTCCGTTTGTATTTCTCCTGAAAAGTTTCATGCATCTAAAAAGTATTCGTTCGCAAGTTAGTAATGGTTGTTCCAACAAATAAAGTTCTTGAAAGAAATCCCTTCTTATGCGCCAAATAATCCTTATTCAAAACTACTTTTTTCAAAGAAAAGAAGAAGAATACCAACATATGTTCAAATAACGGTAGCTGGAAAAGTTTTTCGAAAGGAGCGCGTTTTTCTTTCTTACATCATAGTTCAGCTGACCACTGGTTACGCATCTGACACTGATCTTTGAAAAAAAAAAACATTGGCCATTATGCGGCATGCGTAGGCGGTGACAATCTCAACAAGTGAGCTTATTGTCAGTGTACTGAAAAAAGTGCCAGTTGATAGGCATATTTACTGACCGTTATATTTAAATCAAACCAATGGCTGCATACGGGACCTACTCTTTGCCTAAAAGATATCTTCGACATGGCGACAGCGCTGCCGCTGGTACACTTTAGATCAAACTGCAAAATGTGGGATTTTTCATCTGAATCTTACCGATGATTATTCTGTTCTGGTTTGGTTGGTACCTGATGTGGCTAGATATCCCTCAAGTTGTTATTGTATCCGAAAACAATCGCTCAGCTTACTAGATGGGGGCAACACGTCCGTTGCTTTCAGAATTACACCGAGAGGTTCAGAACTAGCTAAGTCGAGAGTCTAAACAGCAAAATGTTGGGATTCACCAGTCTTAAATAGAAAAAAGTCAGTAATATCACTAATAACACCAGCATAGAGTTCAGTTTGGCTAAATAGCGCACACCAAGAACAGACATAGACATTATTCATCATGACGACTGGGTTCACGGTAAGAGAGTGGGTCGATAACGGAGAACGCAGGCGGAAATGTCGTTCGAGGATGAGAAACGCAACGAAGTGGATGATTGCGTGCAAAATGTAAAAGCTATTGCTAAATGTTCGCTAACCAAAAAAAAAAAAGAAAATAATACGTGAAAGCGAAAATGGGCGAACGGACAAAGCTCAAGCTGGTTGACTGCACAAATATACAACGTGAACATTTCTGCTAATTTAACGAAGAACCCCGAGAAAATGCAAGTTCTAATAGCGAAGAAGAAAAAGAATAAGTGTAATTGTATAAATTGAACAGATTAATAACTAAATAAATGATAGAATGATTAGCCAAGGAACACAAATGCAAATGGATACGTATGAGAGAAGCACCACATGTTGATGTTGAATGAACTGATGATCGATTAGGAAATCAATAAGAATTTGAACGATAGGCTGAAGGAAAATGAATAAAAGAAGAGATAAAAGGTAAGATCGAATGTAGTAATAAAATGACAAGTAGAATAAATATGAATAATTTGGTAAGGGTTAGAGAAAGGATGTCGACCTGCTCCCTATCATATGACGAATAACAATTTGCAGTGAAGAACACTTTTATCAAATTTATTGAACAGATATACAGCTATGAAGACCGCCTTTGAATCGAAATAGAAATAATTTCGGGCGAGAACTGGTCCCCAAAACTCCTCTTCGAAATCACTTTCAGAAGTTCGTTGACAATCTTTTTCAGATACTTTACTTTGAAATAAAACATAGAAGTTGTACTCGAAACATTCCAGCACAAACGTATGCATTACCTCTTCGCCGGGTGGGACCGCAACCGGGCTTTGAGCTTTCTGCATATTCCACTGAAATACTCGTGTAAGCGTTCTTGAAGCGCTTTCAGTCATACGCGCAAGTTTTTCCACCATCACTTGCTTGCTAGCATCCGAGAGTTCGTCTAAACGCCGTAAAATTCCCGATCTAAGAAGAAAAAACTATCCTAGGAAAAGCTGGAAGAACGGCCACTTACCGAAACCTTCACCTGAAACCTCTCCGATTAGTTCGTCAACAACCGACGATGTTGGTCGTCGTTCCGTGTCCTCCCTCAAATCGTTGCATTTTTTAATAACCATTCTTCTCATTGCCACTTCTGGTGTGCTTCGTGGCTTACAAAAATGTGCTCTCGCAGGAAAACATGGATCAGTGACGAAGTACCCGTCCTTGATTTTACACAATGGTAACGGATCCTTGTATTTTACTCTGTCCCTCGCTTTCAACGACCGGCATCCACAACAAATATAACTTCCAGTTTCCTTGTCGGACAACAACTTCTTGAAACTCCATTCGTAACAGAGTTCCGGATTCCCGGGTATCCGATAGACGGCGACATCTGGTCCCCTTTGCTGTGATGGGACGAATTCAGCCGGAGACGGTTCAAACATGAAACACTGGACAGAAGGACAGCCAACTCTGTGTTGATTGATCAATTTTCTGGGGCGGCGAAGAGAAAGAGAGAGAGAGAGGGAGTGAGGGGACACGCCGCGACGAGAGAGTGGGCGGCGGCGGGAGACGGCAGACGACCGGTGGAGACGCGTCCTTGCGGCATTCAGCAATGGGGTGGGGACCAGTTCTTGCGCGCATGCACTTCCAAGAGCTTCATTCGACTCATGTAATCTTCGATTCGTCGTATCATCGTACTGCATTTTTAACGAACTTATCAGATAAGGTCACATGTCGGTCACGTCACGATTGAGATGAATTCGTCTGTCTTACTGATTACCTTCAACTAGGTACTATTTGTACTTATCTGAATCATTACGATCTGCAGATTCACACTGGGACCTCATCATAACTGAAAATAAGGGAATAAGGGATATGACTGAAGAATCCAGTCGTTTTTCACTTTTCTGCTGCTTTTTTTGGCTTCAATTCGAATTCCTTCACATTTGATCAATTCAAACCTCAATAACGATCCTAGCGTTATTTGAATCAATAAATTCCGGTTTTTTTAAGAGCAGAACTCATCACAAGCTCTACTGTTATACGTATTAACTAAAAATGTTCCCTTGAAAAAGAAAAAAATTCCTGAACCAGTTATTTCCAAGAAGAAGAAAAAATAGACGTACCAAAACGTTAATATTTCACATATTTAACCTTCAAACTATAACACTGGAAAACTTTACAAACTGCCGAAGTTAAATGTATTATGTTTAACTGTAGTGTTTTACTTGTGTTTTCATGAAGAAACTCCAGAATCACTGAAGCAAGGCCATTACGGCTTGTTAGTGCAGAATTTTTTTAGGAAACAAAGGGTCCCACGAGCGCACTGGCACATGAATAGCCTTTTATGAAGTTTTGCTTAATTGGAACGTTAGACATGTGCGCGGATACATTCGGAAAGAATTCAGTTTAAAGGCATCACTCCACGAATCTGAGGTGGTACGGATTTCCGGTGGAGTATTCGTATACGGCATAGTAGATTATGTTGAGGAGAGTGATTCCGTCCATTTCTTCCTAACTGCCGTAAAAAACGGCTCGGAAGATAGGGCTTCGGGCGTTCTGGTGCACTATTTTCCACAAGGAGTTCGGTTGGAGCGCACCAGCCCTGTGCGGCGCCGCATCTCCCGGGACGTTTTTTACGGCAATTGGGAAGAAATGGATGGAATCACCCTCCTCTCCATAATCTATTATCCCTTATAAGAATACTCCACCTGAAATCTGCACCACCTCAGATTCGTGGGGTGATGCCTTTAACTTCAACATTCGTGAATTCCCTTGAGAAGCTTAGATTGTAGAACATAGGCAATAAGTACAGTGCTGTTTAGACATACCACATCTATAAATGCTAATATTTAATTGTATCCATGTTCAGGTGAAGCGCTTTGGGACCAAATCATCACTTGCCATTGTGGAATTACTACAGCCAAACGATTCAACGGTATAATAGCGTCAAAACGAAATGAAGCACGATACAGTTGCGTAAGCGGCTTCGCTCGAAGCAGCGGGGTGGACGTAATGGTTAGGATCGTGGTGGGACCCTTGCCAGAACCATCCATTGCTACACTTCGCGATGGCCCCACCTCGACATCAGCACCGTGCTTCATATCGGTTTGACTCGACTATAAGTCCATCAAATGTGTCGGGCTCACCGCAATTATAAACAATCAAAAATAAATTTATAATTACAAATAATAATTATAAATATAATTGTAAATACAATTATAACCTAACAGTCCGTACCTACACGCATCTCGACTCATGTTGGTTGGTTTCAAAGATTAATTCTGGCTAATATCATTAACAATTCTCTTCGATTTTTTCAGACACACACGACACGCTTAGCTAGGGTCCGTGACAAATCGGACCAATCGGAAATATGGTCTTAGAGGATTTCAATAAAACAAAAATATAACGAAAAAAAAAACTCAAAGTACACAAAGCTTTATTTCAGGATGCCTTCAAGGCGAACTACGACGACATATGAAAATAATCACCATTCAATGTGATACACTTTTTCCACCGCGAAATAAGTTCACTAATTCCTTCACTGTAAAACTTAGGTTTTTTGAATGCAATAAATGAAAGAAAAGCTTTCTCTACCTCTACATCATCGTAGAAATTTCTACCAGCTAAATAATGATTGAGATGTCGGAAAATATGATATTTAGAGGGTAAGAGATCCGGTGATTGAGGGGGATGTGGGAGGACTTCAATGCCATAAAGGTATAACTTTTGGATGGAATTGCGTGACACGTATGGTCTAGGATTATCACAAAGAAGAAGCGGTCCTTTTGCCGGCTGTTTGCTTCCCATCTTCCTATACACCTCCGAGATCTGTTTAATGAAGTCGTCTTCGGTCATTGATTTGCCTCCTCCAACGAGATGATGGTGAATTATGCCGGCCGACGACCACCATACAGTTAGTAGAACTTTTTCCCGTTCAGGGTTACTCTCACTCTGTACTTCTATATCTTTTACAGTGTCATCGAGCCAAAGCGTAGGCCGTTCTTTGTTGTTAAAATATATCCACTTTTCGCCATACGTGACAATTCGATCCAAAATAGAATCGCGAATGTTTCTTAACACTAACGATGTGCAAATCTCGAGGCGACATTGCAATATACCGTCACTTGGCACCCATTTACACATTTCTCTCTCCGCATCCGTACAGCGCAGATATGACAGGACGGCGTTTGAGGTGATATTAAGTTCGCGTGTCAGTTCGCCGATACTTTTGCTTCGATCTGAAAGGAATTTCATGATCTTGTCCTCATCAAGATCCTGCATTGAGATGTCGTCTTCAGCAGTATTTTCCATTGCGATATCGTCCTCCTCTATTTCCATCCTAAAAATAAAGATTCTAATGAGTTTTACATCTTGCGTTAATGCGATGACACTTACTTGATTTGGAGATTGAGATCCAGATGAGGTTCTGGCGCTGTGGATGTCGACGGCAAAGAACTTGAATCAAACAAGACGATGTGGTCTTTTTGGTCACTTTGAATGGAATTTCTGAAACAATCGTAAGATAGATTTTTCAAATAGTATTACTGTTACTACACCTATCAGCGCGTATTTGGTCATGTTAGCCGACATCTGCTGACGAAGGGGGTAATCGAGAATTTCGAGAAGAATTACGATCACTAATTGTTGGTTAGACCAATGGCTGGACAGACGAGCGACTCGTGTTTGAGCAATTGATCTATGAAATGGATGCTGCCATCACAGGCAATGTGTGAGTTGAACGATTGAACTATTTCTGGATCTGGATATTGGACACAATTTTCACATCTCCATCAACACATGAAAATCTTGTTCGAGCATTCATGTGTTGATGAAGATGCGGAAATTGTGTGTAGTATCCGGATCCAGAAAAAATAAAATGTTACCACAGGGGGAATACACGAAAGAACAGCTTTTGTTTGGACAAAAATTGCAATCCTCATCACATACGTCGTGCATATGATGCGATTTTTCAAGATTTCTAAGCAGCGGAATTCGAGAACTGGATATAAGTTTCTCCCACTCAGGCTATAAAGGGTTTAGATGTATAGCCTGTATACTACTGGCTACAGCTACCCGAAGTCTTTCTTTGCCTCGCATGCACCCCTTTCCCTCTTCCACAAACAGAAGATGCCCAACCGTTTGCATAAATTGGGCGAAACCATAAACTACAGAAATGAGAGTTACCAGAAATAAGTTTTTAAGTCGAATTTGGAATTTAAACAAAAAAAATGATAAAATTTAATCAAAGTAAGATAACAACAACGAACAAACGAGCAAAATCACCTTTCGTTATCATCGTCCTGCATCAAAGTGTCGATCCAACTTTTCTCATCGTTTCTGATCAAAGGGGAATCTTCAACGAAGTGATCGGCTGAAAGAATGGCTATTTTTGCACTTTTATTTTGCGCATAAATGAAGTGCAAAAATGAAATTTCAAAACCTAAATTCCTCGACGTTAAAGTGCTATGGAACCCATCTCCTTCAATTAAATCAATCGCTGAAACTTCATCGAAAACGACTGGTTTTACATCCTCCTCGGTGCGGAACAGTGGCAGACAGTCATCAAAGTCTGAAATCAAATTGAATTATAGTAGAAGTAGAACAGCAACGATATTGGCTTCGAACATAAACATAGTTTACTCACTCGAAGAATCCGGAATCACATTGGAGGAATTGCCTAATTTTTCCCACAACTCCCGAAATCCGTAATTATCCATGCCTTCCTTTTCGTCGTAGTCTTCGATTTCCTACGAGCGTTAAAATTAGTAAATTAATGTGTCGAAAACAAGCAAATCTCCACAAAACATATCTCAAACGTACCGTTTTAATGCTATCTCTAGATTCAGCATGTTGAACGAGGGACTCTTTTTTGTACGGCGCCCATTTAAATTTCATGGGACTCTCTTTTTTGTACGGTATCCGTTTTGATTTCGTCCGGTATCTATCCAAACAACCGTCAAAAAACTTATTTATATGCGATTCCTTTGCGTTCTCTTTAGCAGAACCTTTGTTATCCTGTAAGCACGAAAGCTAGCAAATTAACGAGCAATTAAAAAGCAAACAAGCAGATTTGCACCAAACATTAGATTTGAAACGCACCGTTTTATTGCTATCTCTAGATTCGGTATGCTGAACGCGGAGCCGTTTTTTGTACGGCATCCATTTAAAATCCTTCCAGTATTTATTTAAACAGTCGTCAAAAAACTCGTTTACATGCCATCGCTCCAGATCTATTTTTGGCTGTAATTTTAAGATAAAAAACAGCTAACGGAAGCGCTACCAATGGTATAACTTACATCAATGAAGTCCCTGTATAAACGTATCACTGTCAGCATAGAATAAATAATATTCTCCGGAACTTCGGCGAGGCCATTTTCCGGGAACTTTCCCCATTCTCTTTTGATCTCCATTGAGAGACGGGCCGCCTAAAAGAAAAAAAAATCGCTAACTTTTTTTGGTAGAACAGAAAAATGATCCAACACACTGCCCATTTAATTAAAGGCATCACCCCACGAATCTGAGGTGTTACGGATTTCAGGCGGTGTATTCGTACACGGATAGGATACGACTTCGGGCATTCCGGCGGGCTATTTTCTACAAGAGGTTCGATCGCAGCGCGTCAGCCTTGTGCACGTCCCTCATCTTCCGGGCCGTTTTTTACAGCAATTAGGAAGAAAAGGACGGGATCACCCCCTTTTCCATATCTACTATCCCGTATACAAATACTCCACCTGAAATCCGTACCACCTCAGATTCGTGGGGTGATACCTTCAAACAGAAGGTAAATAGTCAGTAAAATAGCATATCGAGGTAGCCTTTAAGGGTATACATATGAATGTCACAAAGAAGGTACCACCCATGAAGTTTCTGACGAGAAAAGATTTAAGGAGTAGCGACTGCTCCTTCAGCCAAACTTCGACATAGTGAACATGATGTGACATATACGTACCAAGAAATAAAAAAGGAAAAGAAAAGAAAAAGAGGAGACGAAAAACGACGAGAGAATGCTACTCACCGCTTTGATATAATGGGACCTGCATATCATTAATTGCCTGCGCTGTGTTTGATTGTACCAAGCGATTGCACGAGCATTGTCCATCGAACTTTGCATTAGTAGGAGCGACAGAAGTACGATGTTATACTGTGGTTCCGTTGCAGCGGGGCGGAAATCCATTGCCAGGCCGATAACGCCGCATAAACTGCAAGTCAGCTTACTGAACTCGTCCTCTGATGTTTGCGGTTCTACAGCGCGAGATGCAGGTGCATATCCATACGAAGGAGAAGGAACCGTACTGCATTCAGAGGTACGCTCCATTACTTCAGTGCCAGTCGAATATTCGGTGCACCTGAAAACATGAGTTCTGTTCCCAAATTATGCAAACTATGAAATCATCATTCATCAGGAACAAAATGCACACACAGCATAATATTGTAGTATAATGTTAAGAGTTACATATCCAGAGGAAAGAGAAACGGAAGCGACACACTATTTCTTAACAATATACTAGCTGACTTTTTTTTTACTTTTCACGGAAAATGGTTTCGTAAAACAGTTTTGAAAGAATGAAAAAGGGTTCAAAAAAAAAAACTCACAGACTTTCTACAGCAGTTTCTAGGAGGCTGCTGCCAGTTACTGGACTGTGGATACTTTCAACATCATTGACATCCTTTTGTTTAGGTTTGTAACGCTCTCCACCTTAATATAGTAAATTGTTGAAACAATATGTTTCATTTCCAAAGCTTTAAGCTAACAGAACAAACAACACAATTTGTCTCAGATGTTTCGGAGGGTTATATATTAGGGGTATCCATAATCAATTATTTCTGAGGCACCAAAATAAAAAAAAAAAACGAGTTACTTACATTTAATTTTATTTATAAGCAATTGCTTAATCTCCGCAGTTATCCAGGACCTTTTTTCATCTTCCTAGTGAAGTTTCTATTCCCTGTTCATAAAAGTTCATTTTCTTTGAAGAAAAATAGGACTCTAGGTGAGCTCGCACTTCATCGATATTTTTGAAATTTTATTCTTTGTGGTCTTCTATCGATCGGAATGAATGTGAATAAAATGTTGCTATGTCTGGAGAATATGGTAGATGTGGCAAAACCTCTCAGTTTAGCTGCATTATTTTTTCCTGTTTTATGGAGCATAAATGATTCCTGTAATTTAAATCTTCACGAAGGATGTTTATTTTATGCTTTTACATTACAGTTAAGCATACAAAGCAGTCATGATCGAAAAGAACCACAAAGGCGAAGGATGTGGTAAAAAAATTTCCCACAAAAAAGAAATTTTAAAATCAGGAAAGGGTTGCAAGCTCCTGCTAAAGGTTCGTTTTATCATATGGGTAGCCTACCCTCGGAGCCGCTGCTCTGACCTCCTTTACTTGAGCTGCACCCCATGAGCTAGACCCCCTTCACTTGAAAAGTGTCTGGCTCCTCCCTATTGCACCTATGGCTGCAAGTATTGGCGATGTTAAGAACAAAAAAGTTGCAATTAAGGGTACAAACCGATACCCAAAACAGTCTGTGATAAAAGGCTCTAAAACAAACGCAATACCTCTGTTTTGTAAGCGGTCAGCTAATCAATGAGGTGTCTAAACCCACACAGACAACTGAAACAAAATATGGGCCCATTTCGTGTTTTATCGGGTTGTCAAACCACTGCCGGCTTCATAGTCACAAGACTCTGTCGGCTCATTAAAGTGCAAAATAAGCTGTACTTCACTAAAAAATATCCTTCTGAACGCAATATAGCGACTTTCGTTATGTTATACTCAAAGCGTTGTGATAATTACAAACAAGAAAAAAAAAACTCAAATGAAACAGATGGCTAAGCCCCATTGGAAAAAAAAACATCTTACCTATATAACACAATGCAACAGAATTTTTGAGTAAAAATAAACACAAATTCACCACCAGATTTAATTCTTAGCACAAATGTTTTGTTATGCTCGATCAATCACTCGGCGAAAAATTAAATGAACTCACGGGAAGGTTCGAGCTCGACAGTCAGTTTTTTGTATGTATATCGCTGCGAAGCCTTTGTAAGTGATGGTTTTGACAAGCTTGTAGCATTTTTTGGTTTCTTGATAAAAGAGAACATCAGTCCTTGTAAGAATTAAAAACTAAAAAAAAAACAGCCTACCTTCGTGCGAATTACTATACACGTCTTTCCACTTCTGCTTGGCTCGCAGACTGTTTCGCAATCATTCTTTCTGTCTGGCTCCCAACGTATTTTCCAGTCATCATTCTCCCCATATTTATTCAAGTAAAACTTGAGATATAATCGTATATCGTTGTCACATAGCGAAGTCCCCTTCTAAAAAATTGAAATCTCAAAACACCTATTCCCAGTTTAATGGGTTTTTATCCTACATCAATACGGTCCACAAAAAGTTGTAGTCGATCCACGATTATTTGTACTACATTCACAGGAGCTTCAATGAGCTTACGCGATGGTGTCGGACCTAGAAGACGCTTCAATTCAGCTTCGAGGTAGGCACCCTAAAAAATCGGGGTTAAAGTATGCAACACAATAACATATATATATATATTATATATATATATATATATATATATATATATATATATATATATATATATATATATATATATATATATATATATATATATAGCTGAATGCATTTAACCGAATACATGCGGTACATTCTCAACAGAGGAAATCCTTCAAAGAGGCACAGTTGGGTCGAAATGAACTGAACTACGGTGCAGTCGCGTAAGCGGCCGCGCTCGGTATTGTGCAGTAGAGCTAGCGGTTGTGATGGAGGCGGGACCTTCGCCAGGTGAGAGCTAGAGGTGGCGTTGTAGATTGCTGGTTCCGGGGTGGCTCCGGCCATCTCTCCATAGTCGTCATTTAAAAAAAAACGACGTGGAAGAGACGGTTTTTGATGCGACTTCACTTGCAGCGTGCCACCTTCGTGTGCGCATTGCATCCACGTGCGGGCGGTTGAAGATGAGTCTCTTCAGCAGCCTATTCAAGTAAAACCAATGAATAGGCTGCTGAAGGGACCGGAAAGTGTACAATGATGCATTCGCATATACCTGATAGGAACTAAAGGCGTTCTCACGCCGCTTTTTTAGGACGACTAAAGAGAGATGAGCGGAATCACCCCCTTATCCCGCAATCTACAACCCCTTCTCCAGCTTTTACCGCGGGTTCCCTCAAAAGGTCAGAAGAAAATGCGTTGGGGCACACGTCCCACACTTTTGAAGAGCTCAGCGGTGACTGTTTTGTCTTATGCCTCATGTTATCACTTTGGCTGCCACATTAAATGGTCAAATCGCAAAATGCTGGAGTCAAGATTCTTGAAGTTGGGTCAAAACGACAAAATGACATTTGGTACAATTCCATAACCAGATCTGATCGAAGTGGGACCCTCACCCGGTTCAGTCCGTCTGCAAACCTAAGCAAAGATCTCATCACGCCACTTCGAGCCCTACCTCCTATGCAATTGCGCCACGAGTCGGGTCATTTTGATCGAGTTGTGGGTTTATTTACGATGAAGACCGCTTGGATATACTCAACAATGCGCCGTGATTCATGATATTGTTTGGTAGTGTTCAAAACAATCTGGGGATTTCTATAAACCTTCTAACCGTTCTTATTCGTTTAATTTCCAATATTCTACTCCAATTTTTTACACTCTACATAGCGAATGTAGCTATTCTTAGATCGAATACACACATTTGACACCTTTACGCAACTTGAAGCATCAACCATGCTTGCTTGTACGCACATACACGGGTAAAATGTAGTTGAGGGGGAGGGGGGTGCAATCAACCGTGCTCTTATTTCTGGAAACTCTATCTTTCATTTTCTCTTAGTAGCTCTAACGCACGTGTCATAAATACTCTAAGCGTAGTATTGGGTTTTAGGCCCCCGACTGACCTAGTTATTCGTTTCCAGAATTAAATAGAATGAGTGCCCCTGGTAGTGTCAGCTAACCAATCAGGATTTCATCATCAGACTCTACAAATGAGACAAGTACTTGGGTTAAACAAGGTTGTTGACTAATACTACGTAACTTGGCAAAATTAACCAAAGTGAAGTCTAACTTTACAATGAGAGTGACAACAACTAACCGCTTCTACAAGATGCTCCTCGCAAATACCATGTTTGTATCTTCTTATAGAAACTTCCTCTTTATAATATCGCATCGCATCATCTACATTGGTGATATCCTGCGCAAGCAAACACGAAATAATTACAAGTGCCCTTGGCTGCGATAACACCGGATGTAGGTTTTCCGTCAGACGAATTTGGCCACAGATGCCACAATAGCATCGAATTTTCGTGAACGGAGACTTTCGATACCGTCTCTCAATAATCCATCTTCCAGCGGGTTTTGGCGAATCATCAGTGGTATGCCTGCTGTGAGTAAGAAAACAGTTGAAAAAAAAGATTGCTTTTTAAATGGACTGTTTCAAAAATCGCAACAATTAGTACCACCAAAACTATTGTAACGAAAATCTGCCTAGAAAGTACAGCACAGGACGAGTAGAAACTACTGATGGAGATGTGCTACAAATTTAAAGGTACTGAGAATAAAAATGAATACCTGGACGCATCGATATCATCGGTAGGGTTAGTAACTTTTTCGTCCCCTAAAAGGAAACGATTAAACAAAAACTAGAAAACTATTTCTCAGAGATGAGTATGAAATGGGAAAAGTCGCCGAGTAGTTAATACGAAGAAGCCATCTTTAGTTTTCATACTTCACATGGCAGAATTCTAGAATGTATTTTAAAAATTTTGCTCAAGAAATTCGCGCAGTTCTCGCAAACTCGAAAAACCGAAGCTTTTACCTAAAGGTGCACACTCCTACTACGGACCTCTAATGCGTAGTCATAATACTTTTCAACGAATGCGCTGATATGAAATATTTGAACAATTCCCTCTCCCACGTGTGAGTCGAGCGAATTTAACTCTAATGTTAAAAAAAACAGTAATTCAGAGCTCGGGCAACATCAACGAGCGCTTGTTCGACTTAATCGCGTTGGTGAATTTTAGGTACTTCCTTTAAAGGTTGAAACATCAAAGGTCAGAGCTAATTTAACGCGTGAAAATGCTGTGCAAAAAAAAAAAACATTTCTCTAATTACAAACCAGGTACGTAAAATACAAATATATTCAACGAGACAGAATTCACGGACACATAAAACCGTCATTAGCTTTGTCATTTTCTGCTCCTATACGTCACCGAAGCACTCCTACAATATATGTCACGCAGTTCACTCTACTAAGATGCTTGTCAAAGAACTAAGAACCTGATGGCTAACACTCCGCACAAATACATTTTTTTTCCTCTGCTAGTGACAGATCCCATTCTTCGATGTTCTATCGGAAAAGATTCGGAAAAGGCAATCTGTGATGAGCAGTTGTTGCTGCCTCAACCACAGTAGGGTTAAAACGACATGAAGCACGGTGCAGTTGCGTAGGCAGCCGCGCTGAGAGCGGTGCTGTGGAGCGTAGCGTTAAGGATCGAGTGAGGACCCTTGCTAGCACCATTCTTCGCTACAGTTCGCGGTGGTCCTACCCTACCTGATTCCAACCGCTGTTCCCATTGCACCACTTCGAGTGCAATCGCTTATGCAAATGCACCGTGCTTCATGTCGTTTTGACCCAAAGACAGAAGCCATTATAATGCTATAGAAACCATTAATAAATCACTTACTTGTAATATAACTGATCCCCTTGACATCATGTCCTGTCTTTACAAATGTTGCGCCAAAAGATGTTGCAGGAGTTGTCGACTAAAAATTAGCAGTAAGTGAAAAAAGGTTCATGTTTTTTTTTTTGCATGCCGTCACTTTTACATTATCTTGGATGCTCTTTACCGGTTTTGGAGTACAGATTGATTTCTCCAAATTGGGCTTCTGATCTCCAGAATCATTGAGTCTCCCTTCCTTGGTAGGGATTAACGCGCTAACGGAAGCTACAAGCGGCTAAAAATTGGAAATAAATGAAAAAAAGTTCCATTTCTTTTACATATTATCACTTTTACATCTTCGTTGTTGCTCTCTTGCGATTTTGGAGCACGGATTTGTTCCTCTAGATCCGTCTTCCAGCCACCACTAACATAGTACTTTGTTACACAGTCGGAATAGAAGCGACCTATATTTTCTTCGAAAATAGGAACACTCTTCTGCAAAGCACCACTTTCGCAAAGTACGTCGGAGAAATCGTACTCTTCAGAAACTCACATCTACAAGTTCACAGTAGTCCTTGATACTTTTCGATATGACCTTCCAAGTTTCAATGGGAACTTTCGTGCATCCAGGTGTTATAGACATACCCGTGTTTCGTTCCACCTCCACACACATGTACTTCGCCTTAAACGTCAAAACGAATAAATTAGCACTTGGCAGCATGATTATGATAATATTTTATGATATCAGTACCGAAATTCTGGACAAGTCTCGAAAACGAAAATAAAGTAAGACTTTCAACGTTTTTAAAGTTTGCAATAGATTAATCCTATCTTTTAAATATCGTATTATTACATCAACATTTTTAGGGGCAAATATCTTATTATTCTAGACTAAAAAAGCGCAGTTTTAATCTCGTTTAAGTTTTTAAGTTTCTTCACGGTTATATTCTGAAATGTTGTTCAATGAATGGTTAAATCCTCACCGCTTGAATATAGTGTCTTTGACATACGTATTTTTTCTTCATCGACATCTGGTCGTATGCGTGCTCAGCATCCTCCAAATCCATATGATGATTTATTATCATACATGACAATAATATAAGGAATTGATCGAGAGTTCGTGAAGAGCTGCGCATCTCTCCACGTGGATGAGAGCGGTGGCAAATCAAACAAATGTTTCTCAGAATTCTCTTTTTTCCAACATTCGGACTTTTTCTTCCGTGCAGTACGTTCTCTTCTCCGCTGTAAAAGCAAATCCAAATGAATAGGAGAAAACAAGTAGCTGAGAAGAATGGTAATAAACAACAAATAGTAATAGGAGTATAGGAGTATAAAGTAATAAAACCAACACCTACCTACATTCTTCATCTTCGTTTATAGAAGTTGGCTTTTCATCATCATCTAAATAATATGGCTTCTTAAACACCATAAACTTATTTTTGCATTCAATTTAATATAAAAGTAGAGAAGACCACACATTTCTTTACTATATTCTATGCAGATCATAAAGATGACAACAAAGTTTGTAGACATACCAAGATTTCAATCTCAGGAAAGACCAGAAAAATATGTTTCTTATCGGTCACTTTTACTTACTCGGTTTGTTTTGCGCTGACTTAGTGAAAATTTTGCAGCGTTAACCGTGAATAATAATTTAAGATCAGGAACTTGAAAAGATTCATTTTGTTTGAGAAATATTGAGAAAATACTGAGAGATGAGAGCCATAGCCTGCTCGGAAACAACTGACAACATTAAAAATACTGCACTAGTTTAAAAATGTTATTATTTAATCCTGTAGCTAACCAGGACTAACTTTCCAGCCGTCCAATGCATTATATGCTCAGGCTCTCGAAAGAAGGGTCGATTTCCACTTCATCTTTTTTTTCTAAATAAGAGTGGAGCATTTCTGAGATTAGAACTTTCCTAGGCGACGCTACATTATCGCGCCCGGATAAGATTAGGATAACAATTTTGAACCAAATTCTAGATAGAAAGATTAAAGAAATTCTGACACTTGGTAATGAGATTGCTTTACAAACAGGCGCCTTTCACTTTGGTCACTAAGGAGACTCTTCAGACCAGGTGAAACGAATTACTTTTCTTAACAGCAAAAGATTTCACGCAATTAGATGCTTTCATTCATATATTTATACAATCTTTTTAGGCAAACGAGAGAAATTTCAAATTAGCAGTCAACTTCATGAGCACGCGCAACTACAGCAGACTCTTTATCGATAGTGGAAGAACCAAATAGACTAAAGGAAAGGTCCTTTTTTAAATGTATAAATGTGAAAATAAATTTTCATGTATTCAATCGGCTTCTCACTTTGACTAAGCTGACTATGAAGCCAAGGAGGGCAACTATGCAACCAGCTGCGCTTGAAGTGGCTGGTGAGTGCGAACGATGTGGGACCCTCGTTTGCTGCAATCGGGCAGCAGGAATAAGTTGAGCTCTAGTGCACCCGTCCACTCCACCGCACCATTGAAGTGCAGCTTTTTTACGCAATCGCACTAGGCTTCAGGTCGTTCTGATTTTTTTCTTCACTTGACACTTCATTTCTTGAGGAAAAAATGTCTACCTGAAGAAAGCGAGCATGGATTTTCGTACTTTGAAAATGAGAAGTGTTGGTTCTCTAGCCCTTCGATAACCGTCTGAAATTAGAAGTGTGACAAAAGGATAAAACTACTCAAAGAGTTTTTCGACTCTTTTCCAAACAGTTGAAAATAGAAATCTAGACGAATGAAAGATTTTTCGGCTTCATAAACCTTTTGCGATGCGGCGTCCTTTGTGTTCTTGTAGATCGATTGGCAGAAATCATAAAACTTCCACAAATCCATGAGAGAAACTGCGATGTCTTTCTTTAAAAACATATTATATACCCCACAAAGAAAATAATTTCAAAATCACAGAATATTTACTCGAATTGTTCTAGCAAGCATCTGAATTCGCTTCAGCAAATCTTCTTGTATTTGTACGGGAATTCGCTGAAGTCCGAGAACGGGGAATCGGCTCCACATTTGTCTTACTTCATCACCGAGGGTCCAGGCCTGACAAAATCAGCATCTGTTATAGTTGAAAGGCAGAGTCAGAAGAGGCAGAATCAGAGGAAAACGAAGTTTTCCAAGAAATATGCAGAATTGTATTGCTACTACAGTCAACCACAGTTTCTTGGCAACCTTCATTTTTCAACCAATAACCTATGAGTCGATGCTATGCACGTTCCAGTAGGATCAAAACGACATAAAGTACGGAGCAGCTGCACTCGAAGCGATGAGATGGAGCGTAGCGATTGGGACCAGGAAGGGACACTTGCGAGCAGCATCCTTTGCTGCAGTTCAAGATAGTCCCACCTCGATACCAACCGCTTCCTCCACCACACCGCTTCGAGCGCAGCCACATACGCAACTGCATCGTGCTTAATGTCGCTTTGACACTACTCTAATTCAGATCTTAAACTCACAGCCTGGACGAAATGATTCTTGCACAGCAGTCTGCCGTGGTGACAGATCTCCTTACATATTTTTTTCGCTACATCCATTTCAATTGTATTGTCCATAACAAGACAGGAGAGAAGGATGATATTCTCTTTAGTACTCTCAGATACCAATCTCAGTTTTGGCGAAGAATAGCGAAGCTGGCAGAGAGAACAGGCAAATCTTTGTGACGGACAGGAAGCTGAAAAGTAAGAACTTGATAAGTGTAAGTGATATCCTTGTACCAAGGAGAATATTACTCAAAACCGATTCTTCCAAGAGACTCGCTGCAGTTATCTGTTTTGGAGAGTAAAGGTTTCACAGCAGAAGCGTTCGATAGAAGCACTTCTCTGGAATCTTGTTTACAAGACGAAACTTCACGGCGAAATCTACAGAAGAAGGAAGGAGTTATATGGGTACAAATATTTAAATGCCAAGATGGACTCGTTGTCCATCCTTTTTGCTCGTTTCCAATCACAACACGTGATAGATAGAATCAAAGCCAAGTTTACCAAGTTTTAGCAATAATAAGATGTGATACTTCCACGACAAAAACTACATGTTATAAGTACAGTTACCCTTGGGGGGAAAAAAGAAATTTGACATACACACGGTTCGTTGTACCCCACCTTTAGAAACAGAAATAACATCAGCCGATGAATCCTGAGAAGTGGACGGGTTGTCACCACAAACGACTTGTTTCGAAGGACTCTGAAATAAAGAAAGAAACAGTAGAAGGCAAAAAGAGGAAAAAAAGAGCGAAGAAACTCGCAAAACAAACCGTCAAATTCTGCTCTTTGTGATCTGGTAAGGCGAGTTTATTCAGCACACCATTGTAATATTTTATTACATTATTGTTGTAAAATGAAACGACATCTTCCTCCGTCAGCATTTTTAAATCCTAAAGGTAGTCATCACTTCCGTAAATATGTAACGAGATGATGAGCGAACTCACATTTAACATAGATGCATACATTCGAATGTGTGCCAGCAAGTCGCAAACAACGGAAATCGGAGCATTGTCGAGCCCGCTTTGTGAGAAATCGGGCCATAATTGTTCAAATTCCCATGTAATATATAAACTCTGCAAGAACAGAGGAAATGAAAGATTCGATCAATTTGATGCCAGCTTCAAGGAAGTTACGATTTTCCTTTCGGCTCAGTCAACCACCACAGAGGCCATATCGGCTCTTGAGCGAAAACTAGCTCAGCGGCGAAAAGGGAGTCGTTGTGGAGGTGGGTAGTACTCCAACTGTGCTCTAATCATTTAGCAAAGAAATTATGATAGCGCAAGGTTTTTGTTTGGATCGCGGTGTACATTAGGACGCAATTCCGAGCGAGAGGGTTCCATCAACGAATATCCGTACGAAATGAGTGGAGAAGGAAGTACATACTTGGCGCAGCCGACATTTAAAGAGTCAAACTTTCACTAAATGGACAATAAGGCCGTTGCTCATGAATGGAGACTCAGTGTTACTCTGCTCACAACTTTTATGAAGATTCTTCATCATGTACTGCATATGAGCTCGCTGGAGATTTCGAGGTAGCTCGGAATCCAGTGGGAATCCAACAATTTGTCTGCAGAATTCCCTATTCCTCTACGTTATGGCTGCTGCTGACCTTTTGTGATAACAGCTGCGATAGAGATGGGATCTTGTTCTCTCCAGTCTGATTGCTGGAAGCGAGGGCCCCGCTTCCACCGTAACCGCTGGCTCCACCGCCGTACATCGACCGCAACCACTTGCGCAACTACTCCACGCTTCACTAGTTCGATTTTCGAACTAGCCGATCATCGGTTGTTGGGATTATTTAGGAAGAATTTGTACAACACAAACATGCAATAGCTTCAAAACCAAAACTGACCGTCTGGACGAAGTGATCTCTGCAAACCAAAACGCAGCTGGCGGTGCTGGAAAGCTGGTAGATGTTGCGAGCAGTTTCAAAACTGATGACATTATATCTGGCTAAAGTCGACAAAAATATGATGTTGGATGATCGTTCCGGAACTGTTCCTCCGAGAAGTCGTTCCAATACGCGATTCTCACCACACAAAAAACAACTGCGACTCATCTGTAAAATTTTGGTACGACTTGTGTTAAAATCGATTTTTGTCAAGGATTTTTTTTTTCTGCAGATTGGATTAAAACTAGTACTCGCTACTCAGAATTATATAAGCTATACTTATTTTGTGTTTTGCCTGAAAAGTTGAAAAAATCAAGAAAGGAAACAGCGATTATTCTAGTGCAACATAACTGTATTAATACTTACATCGGCAAGATATTACGTTTCCTTATAGACATATGACGGCAAAGCAGTCTGTCATCGAGATACTAGACAGTCAAGCACTGATGAACAGTACATACATGGAGCTGAAAAGTACATCCATGGAGCTGAAAACTGCAAACCCTCTATTATTATACTGATAATAGAATAGAGATAATAGACTGGAGAAGTGACGAAGTAAAGGACATCAGTGGATATGCATCTCTCAGTGGTTCATGCATATAAAAAAAAACAGCAGGGTGAAGTTGCAATTGGTAGGGGGAGGGGGGATTTGACGCTGCTCTAATCGGCTTGTAATTCGGCGCACCAAAAATTTCATTAGAGCGCAAAGATCGTTCTCAAATGTCCGTTTTCTTCCTCATTCATTCATTTGAGAAGATGACAATTCGTCAATCGACAGTCATCACTGAAAAAGATAATAGTTGGCTTGGTTGGGGCCTAGAACTTGAGCATTAGTCTTCGAGAATCCATGACATGTATGTATGTAAAAAAAAATAGAGGTGGAACTACTGATATGACTCAATTTAACCAAACTCTCCGAACAGACCTACTGGAAGTGAAGTCATATCATATGAATAGCACATCACATCATGTTGTACTGTCAAAAAAAGAAACCTAAAGTAGCCTAAGATATGAATTCTCCGCAACCCGCATTTGACAATTAAATGCGGTCTTTGCGCTCTAATAATGTTTTTTGCGCGCCGAAGTTCAAGTTGATTAGAGCACGGTTGAGTGACACATATATCATGCAGATTGGAGCGCACTATCCATATTTGGCGCAATTTTTGTTGCGAGCAGTAAAGGGTTCATGCTGTCACAGTTTTAGCGTTCTTAATGCTTAGTGCAAGTTCTCTTATCAAACTATGAACACTTTCCTGTCAAGCGGTGATTACCTTTGAAAGCTCATTTTTTCTATGTTCTAATGCATTAACTGAGGACCTTTGAGGTTCTTTCGGAAGAATTACTTATTCGACTTACTCGCCTTAATCGGCTGGCTAATATTACCATCCGATTGCCCACCTCTTCGCCGAGGTTTGTCGTCCTTGAGCATAGCTCTGGCAACACTTCCCAATCTTCAGCAAGAGATTTCACAGAATTCATCCATTCGTCGCTATTTTATATCCTTCGAAACCCTACAGCTACTCTAAACTGCTTTTCCACGTCTAGTGTCTTCGGGTTCGCTTCCACCATTTCAGTGCAGAACTTCCTTTCCGGCCAGGTGGCCTTTTAAAATTAATCCCAGAGGATGTTCAGAGCACGTTGATTAAGGCGATCTGCTGATTTCCCTAATATATGACTAAAAGAGTGAAGACGATTTTCTGCAGCCACTTTCGAAGGCGGTGCAAGATGTTGATATCTCCTGCTTGTCATCCCCGGGTGCAACACATCAATTTCCATGTAAAGATCTTCATTGTGGTACACCCTAGGTTAAAAAAGTAGCCAAGCAGCCGTCTAAACAGCTTCATTTCCGTGCAATCCAGCCTCTCCCTCACCGAAGATGGTGCTGCCCACATCTCCGATCCATGCATCATGATGGAGTGAATTGCGAATAAATAGACTCGCAGTTCGTTGGTATGGCGGTCGATCACAGACATTCCGTTAAGGCGTTGGATGCAGAAGCGGCTTTAGCCGATCCTTGCTGAATATCTTTCTCGAAGCTGCTGTTGTTCTTGGTATACAGCACAGGTAGCTGAACTCATCGACAAGTTCGATCGGTTGTCCGTTCACCCTGATTATCGGTCGAGGTTTCAAAGGGACACACATCTGCTTGCATTTATCAGGGCGTAGACGTAGTCAATAGACTGCAACTAGCTTCGGTAAAGTTTTGAGTGGGTGCTAAAGACCTAAGGTTTTCAATACGCTATTTGAAGAGACCGAGATTGTGGCTTAGTGGAGTATTTACTATACATTGCAGACATAGAAAGATCCAAATAAATGTGAACGACTGAATGAGCGTACAGAGCGTAGTTTCCCGCACTCTTGGATGATACAAGTGATTACGCCACGAAATAACCATAACAGCAAAGAGTACTGCGCCCCTTTACGATCATGGGAGTCGATGGTAACAAGGGTTGAGTCCATGTTGGAGTTCCGCTCTGCTTTCGGCGAATATAACAACATAGTTGTTCTCGGGATCGGTCAGGAGGCACCCTGATGGTGCTGAGACAATGCCGGTACAACGCTGATCAGCAGCACATCGCAAGATGTCATCGATGGCGGAATTGAACAGGAAGGGTCCTGCCACCGTATCTTGTCTTACTTCAGTTATCACTTTAAAAGGTGTTGTACATTTGGCTGTTGTTGTTTGTTTATTCATGTCATCAAGTAGGCGAACGACTTTCTTGATACTCCATCGCGTTTAGAATACGGCCTCGATGAGGAGAGTTAAAAGTAGCTTCAAAGTCCTGAAGGGCTAACTGTAATGGCTTCGAGTACCGCTTTCTATCACTGTTCTGAACACCTGGTCAATCATAGATCATCCACGAAAGAAACTAGCTTGGTTGTTGTTTCTTAGCGAGTCCGTCGATGTCGTCTTGTGGTGGGACCAATGACGAAGCAATGCCGAAGATGCGCTAGTTTTTCATCAGTGTCAAGGCATTCTATTTATTTTTGACTGGTCGCGGAAATGCCCCTGACATCCTAAATTCGTATAATTCCACGCATTTAATGCATTAAAATTTCCTCTCGATTTTATATACCTACATAGTTTAGTGAAAACTTGTAGGCGAACAAAGGTCGAATACAGTGGATATGGATATGAAAAACATTTGTAGTTGGAACGAATGGAACCTTTCTCGCCTCTTTTTCTCAGCCACAAAATCTAATATGACTTGATTTCTTGGCGCAAAGTTGGTGCAATAACAATTCGCTCGGCGGAGAGGGGATTAGGAGAGAGCAGTCAAGGCTGCTCCATTCGAACTGCACTTAGGGCGCAAAAATTGTTCCTAGAGCATAAAATTCGTTTTTAGCTGCCAAAAGGCTTACGGAGCTTTTCCGGTATTTAGACCCTTCACACGTGGAATACATCAGTTTTCTAATATAAGGGAGGGGATACTTCATGAATACTAGCAACGTTCTTCTCGCTCAAACCTTCACGTTCGCCTTTTTACACTACTAATAAAAGAAAATAGATCCGGAACTACTAATGCTTTAACTTTTTCATACTCTCCAAACAGGCTTACTGGAAGTGAAGAACTGTATCATATAATGGAGTACTTTCGATGAAGAAAAAGAACCAAAGATAGACAGAGGGATGGTTTCTTCGCAATCCACATTTGACAGCTAGCAGCTATCCTTGCGCTTTAAGTGCAGTTTGATTGGAGCAGTTTTGAGTGGTCATCCTGAGCTCCTTTTTCGTCTGAACGATCTTTGTTTGTCAATTTCTCCGACGCATCTTCATTGAATAGCAAAATATCTAAGTCATACCACATATATGCCATAATCCGTTTTTCAGTTGGACGTATTATGCTAATGGTTCGGCTATCTCAACACCAAATATGTTTATCGAAAAAAATGTCAGTAGAGTACTTGCAACTTCTGTTCGTTTTAGGTTTGATTTTGCGCGCTTTTCTGTTGCTTCCGTGGTTTTGCACTCTGAGAAGAATTCTATGTTACGGATTATGCATGTCTACCGCTGCTATATGATCAACTCAATGTTGCTCAAGTGAGAAAATCTTTATTGCTGGTAAGCTCATTTACAGTTGAGATGCTTCAAAAGCTACAGATCATTTAGGAGAAAACTTGGTTAAAATATTTTACAATCTCTTCCTCGGAGGTGCTGCAGCCGGTGTTCTCACACGTACTAGTGGTAAAGCGTAGTCGTTCTGGTGGTTATCTCGTGAATCACCACTTACAGCGACAACTGTCAGACCAAGCATTGCTATTATTCCAATGAGAGCGAGCAGAAATGCTTGGTTGAAGCCGAGTTGTGATATAACAGCACCCATTCTTATTCCATGATTCTGAAAATCAATCACTTACGCAAAAACAGGGAGGTTTCTATTCACAAAATGACAGATAACTTGAGGGTTCAAGTGCTGATTGATTCAAGGACGGGTCAACATCGCTTCAACTAAAGATGTAGGTACCCTATCTAAAGACATCGGCTGAAAGTTGGGGGTTAAGATTAACTATGTGTGGGCAATCGACAATCCACAACATTCATGGCGCTATAACTAATAAACGCGTTTAATAACGCGCAAAAGGACGTACTAGTGTTCCACTGCATAAACTTCACGAAGAACCAAGCAATAATAATATAGTGACCTGAACTGACAGCTTATCTTGGATAAAAAGTGCACAACCTCAACAATTTATTACAACGAACAGATAGAATTTTTGGAAGAAATAAATACAATAATTAATATAATTCTGACACCATCAACAAAGTGAAAAAGGAAACAATTAAAAATAACAAGAAATGAGCACCATTTGTACAAGTATAACCTGAGATATGTTTAGGTAGGTATTATTGAGCGTGTTCGGAAAACGTCCTTTCAAAAAAGAAAGAAAGAAAAACTGTACAAGATCTCGAAAAGGTAAGGTTGAAAGTTCAGTATATTAAACAATAATGAATGATTCCCGTAGAAACCCCTTCAACCCGAACTGCTTGGAAGATCAACTGTTTTGCGCTTCTGAAAACAACGATGTATAGTGCATACATACTGGGTACATATCTCATCAATATTTGAAAGTCTAAAAGCAGCATACCACAAAATTGACGATTTTGGGATCTCTCTAGGAAAACAAAGGGTTTGGGGGTGTAGATTACGACTGTGAGTCAATTGTCACGTTCAATTCCCTTAATCGTATTGAAAAAACGTACTTCATACAGAGCGAACGATAATGAGGTTTCCTTAGCATCTTATTCGAGTAAAAACCAACGAATATTTTGCTGTTGAAACCAATGTTATAGAAAAGTGGCGTTATAAGGAAAACTTGGAGAGCAAAGCCGTTTCTCCGAGACTATCCGTTTTCGTACTTTCCACCCGTAACGTTATCTTTTCGCGGAAAAATGTCAGTATCGTCAACCTCATTATATGCTGTCTTTAAGAAAAATCTGAACTGCAGAAAACTTACTGGTCTTGGTACCAGCTTAAAATTTTTGAAGACATATTGTCGCACGTCCGCACTAAAAACAATCGATAGAGCATTGGAAAAAACTTCGTTCAAATAAGTTTTTTTTTTGATGAGATCATAAGTCAATCTTTTGCGAAAAAAAAACTCCATCTTTCTTTGCGTATCTTTTACGAATTATATTGTTTGTTTCTTCTTTTAAATAACTTAAGGTTGGCCCTCAATTAAAATTTATTAGAGTCGATGTACTAAGCCTCACCCCATGATCTAAACATACTACAACCTGCTTCAACGGAAATGGGATCAAAGAAGGTAGTTTTCAAGACTGTCATTCAAAATTTCCGATATATCGGATCGTTTAGATAGTCAGAAGCAAGCCTGACTGACTGTTCCCAAACGAACGTTTGTCGGAGGTAGATAATATGGGTTTGGTTCTCCAACAGAGTAGTTGTGGAATCACTATCCCAAAACAATCGATCTAACAATCGCATAGATGTAACCTCGTACACCGAGTCACAACAAAAAAAGAATAAGGACTTTTCAACTAAGTAAAAGCAGAGGGAAATAAAAATGAAAGAAAAAGATCTTACAGGGCACGTCCAAGAGCGCTTCTACACAGGGCTCCCCATTCAGCGCGGGCTTTCTTGCGATCACTAAGGACCTTTGAACGTACTGCATCCGTTGGTCCAAGTTCTCGCCAGTATCTAGAAAAAAAGTTTTTCTCAGCTTATGATCTGCTAAGTGCAAAGATATAAGTTGTACTTCGTAGGACTCTTCTTGATCTCATCCGCAGTCATCAAGAGTTCACTTGCACCCAATCGCAAACCATCTACGCAGCATTCTAAGTAGAGTAGGATAAAGAAAACCGAAAATTTACACAAATATGTAAGATTGCAGCCGTAACCCACCGATAAGCACGCGTGCAATCTGCTCAGGGAGATCTTGCAAATGTTCAGATTTAGCGCATCGGCCAGATTGTCGGCAAGCGTAATTCTGGATCAACTGTTTCGGCTCGCACGCCTGAAACAGACATATAGATATCGATTGAATTTCAGTGCAGAAGTAAAAAAGTCCTCACATTAACCAGGTACAGTCGGTAGAAATCAACACAATGGGAAACGTGGTCGTCGTCACGTGCTCTATTGGATCGTCTCCAGCCGTCCATGAGAGCATTTAAATTTGTTGCCTTGAATGTAAATTAATAATTTAATGTAATGTAAAAAAATGTAAAATTTAATTTAATGTAATTTATTGTATTCAGAGATGCACTCATAAACTTTACAGAAATGTACAGAGTTAAAAGGAGAAAAAATGGAGATCCATGAGTGCATACCTTGAATGGCTCTATTTGCGGAATGTTCCATTGCCTTGTTAGGTTCTCGTAATGAAGGTGAGTCACCTCAGGGAGCTTTTTCTCGGTCGATTTCACTATGCTGTTCCCACCGCGAGCAAGTTCACATCTCAAGTCCTTCACATTAAGCATTATCGAGTCCACCTGCATTATAAACCGTTGAATTTTTTCACTTTCAAGTTCTAATGTTCACTAACCACGGACGTCAATCCTACTATAACGTCTGACTGTTGAGTCACGAGATTAAGCAATGCACGCGTTGCCGAGTGTGAACACGGCGGCACCTGTGTGGCGGCAATTTGAAGAGCTTTTGCTACACTGATGCTTAATCGGGCATCACGAAGGCGAGCAGTGACGAATTCCTGAATTGTGTATGAGGTTGGAGTCGTAGCATAGCAGTCATCGATTGTCCCCTTCCTGACACGACTCGGACCCATTGAACAATTAGAGTTGCGCTTATGGCCGTCTTTCACATATTCTCTTGTTTACCCAGGAAATCGGAGGTTCAACGCAGTTAAGTAACTGCGATGGCTCAAAATGTTTGTGGGAGCAGCATTATAGTAGTTGGTTATTAATGTCTTAAAATTACGAAGTGCAGGATATGAAAATTACAGCTTCAAAATCTCATTTAGACAAATTAGTGTTTTTTCTAAAGGAGAAATTACCTCAAACATCAAACCTCGTCCTGGTCAAAACACAATTCCAAAACAACAAATATCGTGCGTTTTGATAAGCTTTTTTGGCTACTAATTTTTTTACTATGTCGTCGATGTCTAAAGAAAAAAAAAACTTTGCTTGCAGCAGGTAAACATATCGGCTAAGTGTAAGAAGTGGATCTCAGATATATCTCCGTTTCATATTCCAAACAAGACAAAAGCACGGAAATTTTCTTAGAAGGGATGTTTTCTGAGAGCGATAAATAAAAAGGTGAAGTAGGAAAGTAGGAACGAAGCAGATAAGAAGTTTCCACCAAGATTTCGATACCATTCTATGCGTTGTTTTTTTAGAATGCTTCATTATTTGTGACATTCAAATCAATAGTGGATGACAGAGAGCAGGTAGAGAAACATTACTTAGAATGCTCCAAAACTACATAAAAAATATTACGTTAGCCCAAAAATAATGCGCTTTTTTCGTTGCCTCATCTTCACGACAATTGTTTTTTCGGTTACACTCATTTTCAATATTAGAAGCCGCATAGCGTTTTGTAGCGCATTTCGTTGTAATTATTAATGCTGGAGTGATTTTGAAAGATAATCACATTTAATCAGTACCAAGAGTCAGAAGACAATATTTCCAGGCAAGATTTTCACCAAACCTTCGTCTACGAGTTCAAGCTGGGCAGGTCTGCAGCGGAGACAACACGGAATATCAACGCTGTTTGGGGTAAGGAAAGCATCACCGAATCCACGGCGTTCGTTCCAAAGGTTTCTGTGGAGACATGAGTCTCGAAGTTAAGGGAGGTCGCTACCGTCCTTCTGAAGTTGACGACCACCTGTTGAAGGCAATCATGGAAGATAATCCGCTTAAAACAACACGAGAGGTTGCCCAAGAATTAGGCGTTGACCATTCAACTGTCGTCATTCTGCCTTCCGTCCGTCATTGGAAAAAAATAGAAAAGTGAAGAAGTTGAACAAGTAGGTGACGCGTTAGCTGAGGGAGTCCCAAAGAAACTGCCGTTTTGAGATCTGCTCAACGCTTCTGTTACGCAACAAGAACGATCCATATTTCCCTCGCATTGTTACGTGCAATGAGAAATAGGTCCTTTACGACAATAGAAAGCGTCCTGCTCAATGGATGGACAAGGATGAAGCTCGCAAACACATCCCGAAGCCGAAAATGCACCCGAAAATGAACGTGGTGACTGTGTAGTGGTGTGCTACAGGTGGAATCCACTACAGCTTCGTGAAACCTGGGACCATCATCGCAGAGAAGTACTGCAAAGGACAAAATGCACCAGAAACTTAAAGTTCTTCGCCCTGCGTTAGCGAACAGAAAGGGTCCGATTCTCCTACACACTTCTCAGCCACTCATTTCAGAGGTGACGCCACTGAACTTGAACGAGATAGGCTACGAGACTATGCCTCACACACCATATTCACCTGACCTTTCGCCAACAGACTATCACTTTTTCAAACATCTGGACAGCTGATAAGAGGTAAGATCTTCCAAAACCAAGGTGATGCCGAAGGGGGTTTTCTGGAAGTTTGTGGACTCCAAAAGCTCGCACTTTTATGTAACAGGAATAGCAAACTTGTATCTCGTTGAAAAAGATGCGGGGACTGTAATGGTTCTCAGATCGATTGATAAAGTTGATTTTGAGGCGAGTTATAGCGTTTCAAAGTAAATGTTTGAAAACATGCGCTGCTTTTGCACCAACTTAATAGGATCTGTCGTTAGAACATACAAAAAAACCTTTCCTGTGGTGCAATTGTGTGAGCGCTCAGCCTATACTCAAAGCTGGCGGCGGTTCCATTGCTTCTGTTGTTTACATAGTTGAACTACAGGTCAGATCGTGACTGTAGGTGACCACGTACAAATTGTATACCTGATATTCAGCTCCACATTCATGCTGCGCAATTGCCTGTCCAAGATCAACTAACGACAAAGTATTTGCTTGTAGAAGGCGATCGGTTTTCTCTGCCAAATTTCGAATAATGTGAACACGAAAGATGAACGAATACAACGAGGCAAACCTTTGAATCCTAGGAAACGGGAAGATATTGATGGAATATCCACAGGTTCAGTAGGAGATGAACCGTCCCATTCGTCTTGTAGAAATTTGTCAGGAGATGGTGACTGACCAAAATTTCGACTACAGCTGTAACTTGACGATGACATGCGGGACGGCTCTGCTTCGCATTCATTCGTAAATTCATCTCGAGTTTGTGGACAAAAGTCCAAATCACAGATAGAGCCGACAGGACCTAGTTGAATACTATTCAAAAAGGAAAGAAATCAACTATCATACAAATTCTCAACTTACTCAGTTTCTGGTCACTACAACCATTAGAATCTTTGAAATGAATGGTGGAAGGCCCTTTGGAGCGTTTTTGTTGGTTATAGTCGAAATCTACAATTTGTAAATGCATTCCCAGTGTTAGGTTGCAGCATTTTTGTTATAAGATCTCTGGAGCAGTTCAAACTAGTTTTCAGGTGCAATGCAAAAGATTTACCGTTTGGTTGATCGGGTCTTTATTTTATAAATTTTGTTGATTTTGCCTAAGTTAGTTCACAAGGCAGTTAAATCATAAATCATTGATTAAAGGACATGGTTACTACCAGTATGAAGAATCTAAATACCCTACGAGTATATTGATTATTCATTCTGGGGCTAGGAGTAAGAAATTATATCTCTTACATACATGGTCAACCTCTAAAGGATAAAAAAGGATAAAGTCACTGGTGTATCAATCCACTCGGGGAGCACCAACGCGTTTTACTGGAATTCGCAATCGTTGGGGTTTTATAACGCGTGTTGGCCTATACAATGATTTGCGGCGTTTCTATCCTCCCAGACAAGTCTGGTACCAATTTATCGACCGCGGAAGGATGAAAGGCTTGGTTTGCACTAGAGCGGTTTCGTACCCTCGACCGTGAAGCTACAACGAACCTCTAACCGACTGCGCCACACCCGCCGCAAACCTCTACTAAAATTAAGAAATGAATCGCCCATTTGAGGGAGGTGTGAGTACAAGAAAGAAGTTGTGAGAAAAAAAATTACTGCTTGGGAGTGTTCCAACAAAGAAAATACGTTTAGCGATGAGCCCAAAAAGGGAGACGAAACTCATCTATGCGATGTTTGTTTATCCTTTTTTTTACTTTTTGTGTTTTAAAACAAGGACGGAGGTAAAGATTACTAGAAATAAGTAGAGTTTTTAATCACAGAAAGTTGCTATCTATGAGGAGAATCAACAGCATAGCTACGTAACAAGGGAAATTTTTAAAAAAGACATCTGAACCAAATACTAGATGGTAAGGTAGAAAAAGCAGAGTTATCATCTTACTAAAATATTTTCTTTGCCATATTTCTACGGCATCTCATTTAGCATACCTGAAAAATTAGCTATTCGCTTGCAACTTCTTTCGGAGACGCTCAGCGATAATTCCGTTTTTTCATGATCATGTTCAGCAGGTGGTTCGTGCGTTAATTGCTTAAAAATAAATTTAAAAAAAAAACTCACAGTGGTTGCAAAACATCATATGGACGGTTTCATTCACCTGTGCGTATGGCATTCTATTGTGCGAAACTTCTTGCTCATTCCACTCTTGTGTTATTTGATATCTCGCATCGCACTTGCTATAGAAACGTATCAAACATTCTTCTTTGAGTTCGATAGTTTTCTGAAAACAATTTTTTGTTTGGTTTAAATTATCACTGTTCAGTATAAGTCACGCTAACATCAATGAGATCGCCGCACTGTTGAACTCGCCACAAGAAATTAAATCTTATATCGCCGCGAACATGTCGGAAGCCATCTTTCGGAAAGCTGCCAGATGCACGTTGGATCTCGGAGCAAATAAATCGCGCCTGTAATATCAATGAAATTAAAACCGAAAACGAAAGGATAAAAATAGAGCATTAAACCACCTACAGCATCTATATAGTGTTTTGTGCACATGTATTTGCTCTTGTGTTTGATGCTATCGTAAATTTTCCTAGCTACAGCCATTTCAACCGTACGTCCCATTACCAAACAAGACAACAGTATAATATTCTGGTCGTTCGAGAATGACGTATTACGGAGCTCTGTCTCAGGGCGACGACGAGCACATACTGCACATGTGTGGTGCATTTCTTGGGTTGTGACCTTGTTAGTATGTTTCGATAGAAGAAAGTTGTCCTTTTGCGATCGATTTTCATATTTAACAACGTCTAAACCAGAAGAAATTAGCATTTGATGTCAAAAGTGATAAAGAAATCAGCTAAATTTAAAGAAAATTGAATATAAAGCAAGCGAAAAATAAATTAACAACAAACTGCAACATATATGAATTGTACTGAATGATGTTCACTCACTTGGAAGAAAACTGTGATGAACAGGAGAAATGGATGACTGAAGTGCCGATTTACAATCGTTTGAATCTGATGTTACCTAAATAATTTTAAGACATAGTAAGTTGCATTCTAAATTTTACACAAATTCTTCTTTTTCTTGTAATTCTGTGAACTACAAACTACAGAAAAAAGAAGACAATCGACACTCCACATAAAAGTTAACATTTAGAACTAACAGCGGCTAGTTAGAGGCATCATCCCGCGAATCTGAGGTTGATGATTTCGTCAATTTCTTCCCAATTGCCGTAAAAAAGGGTCCGAAAGATGCGGCGCGTGCACAAGGCTGGTGCGCTCAAATCGAACTCGTTGTAGAAAACAGCGCATCAGACCGCTCGAAGCCATATCTTCCGGGCCGTTTTTTTACGGCAATTAGGAAGAAATGGACGGAATCATCCTTCTCTCCTATATCTACGGGCCCGTACACGAATACTCCACCTGAAATCCGTACCACCTCAGATTCGTAGGGATTCGTATGTTAAATTAAAAAAAAAAAAACTGCAAAAAGGTGAAAGATAATCATTTTCACCACAATTTTGCAAACTAGCTCTGTCTTCTGTAGAGACTGTAATAACACAACAATCATAAAGGATTAATAACACAGCGATCTCAAAGAAACTTCTAACCGGTCCAAATTCTGAGTTCTGTTCTTTGTAGCTCGGCAAGCAATAGTTGAAGAATTGAACTAATTCGTCGACCCTAAGGATTACGGACTTCTAAAAATGTACAAAAATGTGTGATTAAGCAATATGAAGAATAAGAAAAGAATCACATCAAGTTCGGTTCCACAAGATTGTATTCGTCGCAGTAAAGCCGTCAAAACATTGTACGGAAGTTGTTCTATTCCTTCTTCTGGAAAATTTTCCGATAGACTTCGTACCTCCTCCCTGAGAAATCCAATCTGGAATGTAATTATGTGTGCCGATGTTATGAATATTATATGATTGCAAAAAGAACAAGAAAAGAAATGTTGCAGAGAAGTGTTAATGTTAAGATGACCTACAGCCTGAGCGTAGTGGTGTTTGCAGAGTGATTTCCGGATGCATAGGATTTCCTGGTACACTCTACTTGCTCGATGTAATTGAATAGCACTGCCCATAATTAAACAGGATAGCAGAATGACGTTATGTTCTCGGGTTTCCAGCGTTTGTACTATTTCAACATCATGTGACGATCTTCCACATAATAAACACTGCTGTTTTCTCTGCTGATTTGACTGTTCGTCGTCTACGAGAGCATGGTTGAAAATAAAGCAATCACTCTCTCTTAAGCAACCTTACCTCCATTCGTCGTGGAAGCGCTGAGACAAATCTCTGGCATTTTTTGATGAGTCAGAAGATTTGTGGCAGAAATTCCCTTAGATTGAAGAGGTTTCTCCTCCGGCGGATTGAAAAGAAGTGAATCATGAAGCGGAGAGTCTGGCCATGGAAGAGCTACAGAGATAATTATGAAAAAAAAGCCTCAAAAAAAACATAGTCCAAGACTATATACATATACACAAAAACATCTCAGTTCCGCGTTCTCTGGTCCTTAAAGTAATTTTTGCAGCTCTAACTTACCACTTCCTTTGATGCCTAAGCAACGAGAGGAATTGCTTGATGTAGTTGGTTTTTGTAAGTAAACTTGAGTACACAAAGGTGCCTAAAATAAGTAGAATGAGCTAGCAATTTGAATCTATCGTAAATTTTTTCCATGTGAACAAACTTGGAGTTCAGAAAAAAAACTGAGTGGATGGATAATCAATTGGATGTCTTAGACACCGCGGCAAAGCAAAGAATAATAAGTAATATCGAAACAATGTACCCATTCATAGTAATGAAAACAAATAGCCCAAAGGGAAAGGGTAGAATCACGGTATGAAATGGTTCATTTGTTTCCATTATTGAAATCATTGACAATAGAGCAACCTTAGGGATATGCATCCGAGAACTTAGAAATATTAGAGGAAGAAAGAAAGACGACGGAAAAAATTTTGTTCGTTTTTCTCGTGTGCTCAATGCAGTTTTCACTAACAAATAGCACGTTATGCACATCACAAACTGTTCTACGCGAGTGTTTGCGTACTCCAATGATTCTTCTCCCTTTTTTTTGTGGAAAAAAACGGTGTGCAATATTGTTAAATAATATATGCAATAATATAAATATTGTACTTTCTGTATGCAGTCAGTTCAACTAGTACTAAGTGAACTCTGCTGCGTATTAGCCCTCTGTTTTCTTGTCTCCACATGCGCGGCGCTAGCGCTTCATGCAAATCCGTTAGCAGTAGCTCCGTTGAAAACAATTGTTGATTCAGCTCGCTCAAAAAATTCCTGATCTCTGAGTTGTATTCACTTGTTGAGTGTTCACACTCAATCCCGAGAAAGCACGCAACACTGACGAACGCAGGAATTTGAGGCAACAGATTTGAGGAACAAATAAAGGCACGTTGATCCAAAATGCCTGCGATAATACGTCCGATGATCTCGCAAAATGCTCCTACGAGAACTTCTCACAACTCTTCATGTGCTATGCTTCATCTGCTACTTTTTTTATTTACTAGTGAGAGACAAACGTTTTGTAGTACTTAGAGGGACTTTCTTGAGGTAAAGATTAGTTGGGGCACTCACCTACGTTCTTATTTTTAAAGGCTCTACTTCCTTTTTTCCCTTAGTACCTTCAACCTACAGGCCCTAGATCCTCACAGACTAATGTTTAGGTTCTAAGGCTCTGACTGACTTAGTTATTCATTTCCAAAAATAAGAGCGCAGTTGAGTGCCCCATCCCTCTCCCCAACTATATTTGTATACTTTTCTTGCCTATACACTAATTATTAGACTAGGATTAAACTCACATGCATCAGATCAGCCATTCCACCTTGTCCAACTTGTGAAAGAAGGTTATTCAAGACTTCGTTATCATATTTCACCATACAATCATTATGAAATGCCACCAATTTTCCTCTCTCCATACGTGCTTTTGCCTTCAATGTCATACGTAATTTTCTTTGAAACAACATTCAAATGTAGATGCCGCAAATCCGTGTCTGGAAAGACAGCCAATATTTTCTTGGTTAACATGGATAGTATTCCAGTGGCTTCAGGCAAAAAAAAATTACAAAAAAAAAACAATGTGCTTATAAAACAGAGAAGGTGAACATATCTTTCGAAAGGAATTGTTTTCACTGCATTCAGTCTATATATAATAACTCACATCCAGTTTGAGACAATATGGTCGCATATTCTCTATCACATTGTCTATCACATGATAAGGGACATCTTCGAGCTTGTTCAACGGAAAGTCGTTCCATAACTCTTCTATTTCTTTCCTCAGAAATTTTATCTATAACCTTTGTGCTTCAGGATAATAAAAAAAAACCCTGCAAGTGTGTGTGTGCACGGCTGCAGTTCTGCTAGTGGATTCCAGAACGAGCAAAAAAAAAACGAGGGAAAAAACTGGTGAAAAAAGGTGACCCGTAACTTATCACGTACCGCTTCAATGTAGTGTCCTTTACAGATGCGTTGAGGAGCGTTCCGCATATCATTATAAAGTTTTCTGGCCGAGTTTTCGTTTATTGTGTTGTATTTTGTCAAGCAGGACAGCAATATAATAGTTGAGGAGAGTTCTGAGGCATTTGTAAAAGAAGAAGCATGCGATCGCTCATTTCCACATAGTGCGCAACGAACCATTCCCCTAAAAAAGCCTACCCATAACACATTACTAACATCTTAAAGAGTAATAAGTAAAAAAATAAGTAAAAATAAGATAATAATAATAATATAATAAAATAAACATATAAGTAAAAAAAGAACTAACTTTAGAGGTGAACACGAAATAGTAGGTGAGGGCGCGAACGTGTGCAAAACACCTGGATCCCGTGTGGATAGAGCATTGCTTCAACGGATGCTTCGACAACAAAAACATCCGTACGACCACGACATCATCTGAATAGACGCAGATGGCGCGATATGATCCGCCCAATATCGACGAGTGCAGCAGAACATCGTACACTGCTGCTGCTGCTGAGGTTTCATTCAGTTTTCGGCTCGTCACTCAGTATTATGGTCGATATTCGTATACTTATTTATTTGTTTATTTATTTATTACGCTCAAACGCGTGCCCAGAGTAAGAGGCAAGGAATGAATACAAATAAACAATAGAAAATCCAGTAATGAGAAAAGAGTAGAATGAGAATAAGCAGGGATAAGTCACGCGAACAGTAAAGCAAGAAACGATTTAGTAATTTCAAAAAGCACATAAACTCGACAGGTTGGGAACTAAGACTCTTGGAAAATAAGAAAGTATAGGTAGGCTATAAAAATTATTATATTATGGTATAGTATATTATTAAATTATGGTCGATTCAGTAGTGTAGAGGCTTTTTTTTCTTAGCTTTCTGTTCGTGTGTCCACTACGCTGTAAACCAGAGCTATTAATTGAATTGAGTCCGCAAAAGAGGTTATCGCGGTGAAGAGGCGTGAACGAGTGAACAATTTATAAAGGTGAAAGGTTGCTGCTCAATCGCCGTCCTCTACCTTCGCCTACATCGACATCTGAAATTGATGTCCTCTTAGGAGAAGGGTAAAGGATGGAGAGAAGCGTAAAGACTAGAGGGAATGCTGAAGTTGTTCACTGTGAACTCAAGGGCATGAAGCCTACTAGAGTCCTCCGGGATGTATATACAAGCAGATATTACTATTTTAGTTCAATATATTACTATTAAATACTGCTCTCTGAAAGGATGGCAATTTAACCGTAAAACCAGAAAAGAATGTAAACTATCCGAATGTGGAAGTAGATAGTGGGTAATAGAAAACTGCAGTACAAAACTATTATTGTTAAAATGTAATCAACAAACGCATTTACATGAATACATGGTAAAAAGATTGCGAATATCGATGTTCTGCAACATTACAATTTTTTTCCAAATGAAAAGCAAATGGATAAGATTTGAAGTCGGGTCAAAAGGACATGAGGAACGTTGCAGTTGCGTAAGCGATTGCGCTCGAAGCGGCGCGGTTGAAATCGGGCTGGGACCATCGCGAACTGCATCAATGAACGGTGGTAAGATAATGGTAAAAGGTGAAATGGTCCCTCACGCGATCCCAACCGCTGCGCTTCTCCGTACCGCTTCGGGCGCAACCACTTACGCAACTGCACCGTGCTTCATGTCGTTTTGATTCTTCTATACATCTACAATGTCCATGATAAAATAGTCGACGCATACTGTAACATCTCAAGTACGGAACTCAATGAACTCATAATAATTAGTACAGGAAAAGCGGTATAGCTGAAGGTCAATTCTGCACAAATGATTAATGATAATAACTAGTAATAATTAGGGAGAGCGCTTCAGCTGAAGGTCAAAGTTCAGGTTCTGCACAAATAATTCATTTCGACTCAAAATATTCCTTATAGATCCACTAAAAACGTCGTTAACTCTCCTCATCGTATAACTACAGTGGAACAATTCTAAAGAAGAAAAATGATACTATAAAAAAACTCTGTTGTCATAATAAGGCGCAAGATATCAACTGTAGAGAAAATCCTTGAAAGTTGTATAACTTCTCTGAATTAATCCTTAACTATGCTTAAGGATTTTGTGTAAATGACCATAGTAAAATTCTGAGGGATAAGTTAGGGAGTAACACATCCCTTATAATCCCACTGAGCGAATAAACTTCACATAATTTTCTAACCTAGTCTAATCGATCGGTTAAAAGTGACGCATGGGTAGTTGGAGAACACAATGCGCTACTATTGAATTTCTGGGTCAGATCATCCTTGTAGATCATAGTTCAGAAGAATGTATAGTAGGGTAAAAAAAAAGTGAAGCGCAGAGTAATAACGTAAAGGGCTGAGCTCGAAGCGGCGCGTGAAGCGAGAGCGATTGGGACTGAGGTGGGACCGTCGGCAACTTCACTCGAATCGATGAATGGACTAGCGAAGGCGCTAACTCGATCGAAACCGCTCGCCCCACCGTGCCGCTTCGCAAATGCGTCGAACCTCAGGTCGCTGTTTGCTACTTGTTACAGTTACTTGGTTTGTTATTATCTGTCACCCTGTGTGTCGGATTTTCCCATGGTTTTGGTGGGTTGCTTCCACATATTTTCTATCCTTGGTTTATCGTCAGCGAAAACTACGGCATTTTGGTAGATCCGACTTAAGTACAACACAATGAATCCCTCATTTCATTAATGCCTGCCAGGCTTGTACCATGTTACTGTTTGCACTAGTAGAAGTTGCGTTTGTTATCGTAGTAAGGTAAGAAGGGAAGCCGATTGGATCGTGGTGAATTCCTTGCTAGCACCACCCATCGCTGCAGTTCGGGACGGTCCCACCTCGATTCCAACCGTTGTGTCGACCGCGTCGCTTCGAGCGCAGCCGCTTACGCAACTGCACCGCGCTTCATGTCGTTTTGATTCGACCATGGCTATTTCTGCTTTTTTCTACTTTTTTTAATGTACGAGATCTTAAAAGTTAGGCAGGTTGCTTTATCGAATTCGAAATTTTACTTCTTGAAAAATGATTGGACGCAAGATGCAGCGTATTGGTCAATTTTGAATGTTTAGCGTATGCACGCAGAGAAAGATGGCTATGTCAACGTGGTACTGTTATTTAAATCCTGCAAATTCTCAATCCATAAGACTTTCAAAATCCACTGGAGTGTCTGAATTTAGACATACAACACAAAACAGTATTAATAGAGTTGTGAAGTCTCAGATGTTAGCATTTTGACGTTGAAATCCCGTCGAAATCATTTTCCTTGTCGGTAAAATGTTGTGTTGGAGAATCCAGATTCTCAGCTGACAGTAGCTGAAATAGGCTGTCAACAAACTTTGCGTTCTCAGTCAATACGTTCTACAAGTTTTGTAATTATTGGTAGCTGTTTTCCCAGTCAAATTAGACATTATGACTGAATTTTCCCGGCTGCAGCCTCTGAGAAACATTGTTTGAGATGAGAACAACTATGCGTACTGTAAATTATAGCTTTGGTAAGGTATGTGGATATCATGTTCCCGTGTGCATCACGTGGGACCTTCACCACACGTGGAGTAGAAGAGAAAAACAGATGACCTCGTCTCAAATAGGAATAGGACAGGATTCTTCACAGTGTGTACTGGTCCCGGCTACTTTTTGTCTGGAGACCGTTTCCTCGGAAACCGGTAACAGCTCCGGATCATTTGTTATTCCATTTACATTTAGAACGCATATGGCATTTCTCTCCCTTAGAATTCTCACTTTATCTGCGGAATATTGTTCTTTTCTTTATCGACTCAATCCCCTAGCGGGGATTTTTGGTTTTTTTTTCTGGACAAGAAAAAAAGACAATAGTTACAAACAAGACAATTAATAGATTTTAACTGTTTGGCATCCACTTGAAGACACAAATACATCTATATTTATTAATGCAAGCTATGTACAAGCCATACAAGGAAAATAAATAGTGGTAAACAAGGCTACTAAAACTCCACATAACACCCACTTGAGTTTACACATCTCTCCCAACGGGAACACAACTCACTTATACCAGTAGCAAAGAAATTTGTGGTTCGGGAAGAAACAAAAGCTGCAAAATCTTTTTCCTATTCTCGAAAAATTTGCATAATCTTTCCCTTCCATGTAGTTAAAAAGATGTTTGAAGAAATAATAATGACCAGGTAAGAGATAGTTAGCATTAGATGGATAGGGGAGGATCTCAAAACCACATTGATACATTTTTGTCGTCAATTCTCGCGATATATATGGACAAGGATTACCGTACAGCATAATGGGTCCAGGCCCGTTCACTAATTCTGGGCGACTGTTCAGAATTCTTCTCTGCACTTCTACAACTTGTCCATCAAAACGTTCTGTGTTCATCTTTCCATATATTCCTGGCATAAACTGATAACAAATTAGGCCATCAGCTGACCACCATAAGGTAAGTAGGACTTTCTTGCCGGGAACTTCTCCAGCAGGATTGCAAGCGACGTCGGGTCCGCTCCGAAGAGGAGCGGCGGGATCGGTGGGGGGGAACCGGGGCCGACTGCCCGGATCCGGAGGGGCCCTGCGCTGGGCTAGTCACCGGCCTAGCCCCTCCGATCCCTGCGGGCTCGCGCTGAGGATCCCTTCCCCTCTGCCCCGACTCCCCTTTTGGGGGGCCTCTGGGCTGCCCCATGACCCCACGCCCCATCCCATTCCCTAAGGTGCGATGTGGATTGTCGGCTACCTTCTGGTGAAAGATGCTTACCCACTTATTTCCTTGTTTTACATTACGAGGTGCTCATTTGAAACTTCCTAACAGAAAAATCCACAAAATCCTTAGTACGAAGGCAGCGCGAACGAAGAAAATACTCGGACATGGCTGACAAAGCAGATGCGCTGTTCTGAATTTAATATGCAACTCAACTTCCATAAAAAACGATGTTTAAGTTGCCATAGTCGGCGGCGAATTACAGAGCGAGTGCATGGCGCCAGAACATTGCGGCAAGCGCGTAACACCCATCTGGTTGAACATATTTGGTGCTGAGTACACACTGCGATCAAAAATCCGCGACGGATTTGTGTATGCTTGTAAAACTTTGCTTAGAGGACCCGTATCACCAAATTCACGTAACTAGGGAAACCCCAGCGAAAACGTTGAGTTCGTGTTGTAGATTATGGAAACGAGCGTGACCTCCTCTTCCCCTATTCATCGCAGAAAAAGCGGCGTGGGTGGAAGACGACGTCCTTTCTTACAAAATCAGTTACAATGCGCCATCCTTCTGTACGCGCCGCATACACGAGCGAATGATTGGAAATCAGTTAGGTGTCCTCAGCAACCTATTCAAAGAAAAACAATGAATAGGAATAGAATGAATTGATTAATTTTTAACCTCGCTTCTTAGAATGACTAGGGGGAATTGAGAAAGGGCATGCTCACTCCGTAATCTACAATCCGCACTCTGCATGTATCCTGGGGATTCCGTATCACGTCAATTTTGTAATGCGCTCCCTTTAAATCTGTCATCTGGTTGCTTGAAAATCGCGCAATGTCATAATTAATAAACCCAAAGAACGTTACGATCCACTGATTTGCGACTCAGACAAGTGCTAATCGAAAAATATTCATATAAAAACCAATAAACCCGTTTGGGCTAGAGAACCATCATTAGAAAGCTTGCCATAACTTGCCTGTACTTCCTGAATCTCATGTTTCTGTTCTTTTTCTTTATCGTTCATTGTTCTCAACAATTTTTGAATTTCTTTGCGATACTTCGACCAATTTTCGTCGTAGAATTTCACCACATCCTTCTTCTCCAATCGCACATTATGCTGTAAAAGATTCCTCTTAATGACGCAATTAGGTGGCGGTAATGTTGTGTCGGAAATCTAAGATCTGTGATGCATTGTATTTTTTGGGAGTGTTTTTTTTTTCCGAATTTTATCATCACTTACTCTTAAGGCTGTTTCATACGTCTTGATTTGTGCGGTAAATTCATCCATAATCTTGCTGGAAACCTCAGAGAAACCATTTGCTGGAAATTCACCTGAGAGCTGTTCCATTTCACGACTAAGGAATAATGTCTACAAAATCCTACTGATACTTAATTCTTTATAAGGCAAACTCCTTAAAAGTAATTAGGAGTCGGACCTTAACAGATCAGTGTTAGGAGACCTGCAACGACCACAACAGTAACGAGTAGGCAAAGGTTATGTATTACAAAACTGACGTGGTAGCGGAAACCCCAGGAAAAAGGTAGAGGTCGAGAGATGGGATCAACACAAGTTTTTATTAGCCCTTTTTTGAAGCGAAGCACCTTCCAAGACAAACTACTTAATTACGAATTAAATAATTACGAATTACGAATTAATTACGAATGTTGTTAAATTTAATATCGCGGTTAAAGAAAGAACATTGATGTACTGCGGAAAACTCCAAGGGAACCTAGATTTCAGGTTGTAGGTTACGGAAACGAGCGTGGCTCGGCTCAACCTCCCCTAATCGACCTAAAAAACGGCGTGGGAACCGTTTTAGGTCGTACGAGGTACGTTAGAACGTGCTATCCTTGTACACTTTTCCGTCCCCTCAACAGCCCACTCATTGTTTTAATTAGATAGACTAGTGAGGAGACCACATCGGTCTTCGATGATTAGCACGTGAATGCGGTGCGTGCACAAAAGTGGCGCGTTGCAACTGATTTCGTAGGAAAGACGACGTCTTCGATGTCGCTTTTTTTTTACGACGATTAGGGAAGGATGAGCGAATCCACTCGATCGCTCGTTTTCGTTTCGTTTTAATCCACAACTCGATCCCTATGCTTTTTCTGAGGTTTCCGTATCACATTAATTTCACGATACACTGCCTTTAATTATGAAATGAGAACGTTCAGGATTTGCTTACAGTTTCCGGAAGATGCGCCACACAGAAGAATCCACGCTTGTGCTGCCATTTCTTATAGATTTCACTAGCAGTATCCACATCAATCCGATACCTTGCCATGGTGGAGAGGAGCATAATGCTGGATGGCCTCTCAAGAGGCGTTAGACGCATTTTATTCCTAAGATCCTTTTTCTGGCAAATGCAACATTTAGTGGTTGGTCTCGCTTTCATTATCTTCACATGTTAATTCTGATCTGAAAAAGAAAACGTGCATACTTCAATTAATCAACTCAAAACAAGCAAGATCATATAGGAAGTAGACGTTTCTCATTCACGGTAAAATCTTTGCTCCTGACTCGTTTAATCACCGTCTACACCGTCAAATGTATAGTAGGGTCAAAACGACATGAAACACGTACGCAATTGCGTACGCGGCTTCTTTCGAGGCACTTCGGTGGAGCGTAGTGGCTAGGAGCGTGGTGAAATCCTTGCTGGCACCACCCATCGCTGCAGTTTGCGACGGTCCCAATTTGGTTCCTGCTGCTGCCTTCACCACGCTATTTCGAGCGCGTACGCAAATGTACCGCAACTACACTCGTGTTTCATGTCGTATTGACCCGACTATAGCTTTAAAATGAATACGAACCAATATACATTGACTATTAAAAAATATTACGGTCGAAACAACAGCAGTAAACGTTACCAGATAAAAAGCAATTCAGATGATGGAAATATGTTTGAAAAATATGAGAAAAAATGCAGGGAGCACATAACTGTGGAAATAAATATTCAGTAATATTGTGCTAAATCCACGTTTTGACGTTATCGTATACAATACATTAACTCAACGACGTTTTACTCCATTGAAATGAATGAAGGAGAAATGAAAGCAAAACAAAAGCTCCAGGTTAGTTACCCGGTTCGTTTCAGTTTCACTCACATTATATTGGATGGAGGAATAATCCGTAACTTTTGTTTCAGCTTCCACATAGAAATAAGTACATGCAAAATACTGGATCCGTTTAATAGAGAATTTCGACACTATACACTGCAGCAGTGCTCGCGATTTTTAAATTCTTATGGATTCTCGTTTTTTCAGATCACTGAACTGAAGTACTGAGTGGACAAAACAGAGTATCGTCTGCATCTCCTGCTTTCTGGATTGAAGCCACTGTATCACGAAGCTGCCGTAGTGATGAAATCAGTGGAAAATATAGAGTTCGGGATGTAGATTACGAGTATGAGCGTGGCCCCGGCGAATTCCGCCTAATTGTCCTGAAATACAACTTTTTTTCTACAAAGTACATTTGAACATCTACTCCCTTGTAGTCGCTCCGATCCCCTCAGCAGCTTATTCATTGGTTTTGATGGAATGGGCCGGTGAGGAGACTTCATCGATCCTCGACCGCTACGCTCGTGTACGCGCCGCGTGCACAAGGGAGGAGCGTTTCACGTACATTGTCGGAATCAACGCGAAATTTTTCAGGACGATTAGGGGGAGTGAACAGGGCCATACCACGCTCATGCTCGTAATCTATACCACAAACTCTATATTTTCCTCAAAGTTTTCCAACTACGTTTATTCGTGATACGGTGCCCTTAAATCGAGGTGTTCAGGAAGCGGAAGCCACTTATTTGTGATTGGAAAAGTACCAAAGCTTGAAAATATTGCTTGCCGTTTGTTTTAGCACTTCAGGTAACGGAAAGTGATCTTCCTCCTCTTCTTCCATCCGGATATTTATATGTATTTTATGGAAACTCTTACTGTAACAATTACATATTTCATTGCTCGTAGCTCTCACTAGGAAAGAAAGAAAGAAGTTGTAGAAACAATTACCCAAGATATGAACAGCATACCAACTTGTTTATGAAATTTCCAAAGATGACTTATTATTTATTTATTTATTCAAACACCTGAAGGTGTGCTTGAAAGAAGTAAATGATGAAATATTTATTCTTCACCGTATTAACACATATTACATATTAAAAGTGGAGGATCAAGCCGAAACCTTTTAGTAAACCTAGAAATCGATGTAATAACCATTAGATTCTACACATTTTTCCCATCGTGCAGCCAACTCATTTATACCATCAGCAAAGAAAGTCGGGGAACGAGATAAAATAAATTGTCTGAAATCTTTGCGCATACCTAAATAATTCGCATAATCCTTGTGTTCCATGTATTTAAAGAGATGCTGGAAGAAGTAATAATGACTAGGTAAAAGATCTTTAGCATGAGATGGGTAAGGGAGAATCTCAAAACCACACTGATACATCTTCGCCGTTGAGACTCGTGTAATGTGTGGGCAGGGGTTGTCACAAATTAGAACAGGTCCCAGTCCGTTGGCTAATTCCGAATTTCTTGCGGCAATCCTTCGGTGAACTTCTGCGATCTGTTTGGAGAAACGGTCCACGCTCATCTTTTCGAAATCTCCTCTCACAAATTGATGACAGATCAGACCACTCGCTGACCACCAAACGGTGAGTAGGATTTTCTTGCTTGGAATTCCAGGAGCCGCATCAACAGGAAGATGTGATAGACGTTTTCGATCCTCAAAACAGAGCACTTTTTCTCCGTACGTTATTATCCTTGATAGAAATGGTTCTCTGCTGTTCCTTAACGACAACGCGGAACAAATCTCAAGTCGACATTGTAGTTGCGTTTCGTTCAAGATAGCGTCTTTGGAACGGAGGTAGGAGAGTAATGTCGCAGTGCTGATGCCGAGTTCTGACGCCAAATCGACAACACTTTTGTTGGGATCAGATCTGTGTAAGGTGTCCATTATTTTAATCTCGTCAGATAGTTCTAATATCTCCGTTGATAAATTGCATCCAGCTGATCCATTTCTTGTACTAATATCGCTTGTTCGAAGAGTACCGAAAGAACTGGAAAGAGTAGAGTTATCAGCGTTTGTTCTGTTTTTTTCGTTCATTTTCGATACCAACTCACCTGGGGCTGACAGTATTCACTGAAGGATAATAGGAATCAGAGGATTCCACAGAACAAAGGTCATTGTCATGGACTGCGAAATTCCTGGAAGAAAAATGCTTAAGAAAAAATGATGCTGTAGAACACAAAGGACGTAATTCAACTAAATTCATCTGGATACAAATTCAGCACGATAATAAGCAGCTAACAGATCTCACTATTTCATGTGAAAGAATATTTGAAATCCCAGACAAATCCATTATAGAATGGAACGCATTTACATACCCGTTAGCTTCTCTTCCTTGCTGATCACTAGGAGATGAGTCATCAAATTCTTCGAATGGATATTGTCCCGTATCGTACACATCTAAACATATCCAGAAGACTCTTGTTACGGTAGAGATACCCATCACCTATTACCTATTAATCAAAATATATTCATCTATTTGTCTATTTTAATACTGTTCCTTACCCTAAGATAGCGACTGGAGTGTCTAAATATGATTTCTTCACGAAAAGGAGTGACTCAGAGATTTCTGGAAGGGTTTGGAATCTACACGGACGGCCAATTCAATTCAAATCTAATGTGATACTCATAGGCATCTTTTTGTCTTTTTCTGGCTCAAAAACGACTATGTGTGTAATGTGAGTTGTGTCGAGAGGAAAATGTGTATGGGATTTATAGTTATGGTCCGGGATGCTTCTAATTTTTGAGTCTGGGTGCCTTTTGGATTGTGAGAAATCAGATGAGGGGTGTGTCAAACAAAGAAATCGTGCGGTAACGGTAGCCAAAGTGAAAATAAGTATAGCACCTATATTTAGTGTTTATTCTTTTCAGTGATCTTCTTCACAGGGTAAGTTTCTAAGAAAACAAAAAAAATCTATTTAAGTGCTGCGAAGTTTTTAAATAAAACCTTTATTCATCTGACGCTTCAAAATGCACGAATTGCAAAAGTCATCAGGTGTTGTGGAAACTATTTCGCAATACTGAGGAATTATTGTCATGAACAGAATGAATGCTTTTGCACATTTCATTTGTTTTTGTTGAAAAAAGCAACATTTGCTAGAAAGGTATAAATATAGAGCACATGAGGAAATTACAATCATGTGAGATGCTCTTGCTAGCGAGAGGGGACATCAGGAGCGGAAGCGTTTTGATTTCTTGCAAGAAATCGTTCAATGAATGATAAAAACGGAAGTTGTCAGCAGCAAATTAATTGTTGCTATTTTTACTTCTTTGCGAGCTCGGGTTGCCTCATTTTGCATGTGCAAATCAGAAGTTACATCTTCGTTGGCGATCATACACAGTAATCATTCCTTTTGATACTTATAAGTGACACCTGCTACCAACAGGCGTACATTCAACAATTTTACGACCATTCTTTTTTTTCTGGGGCGGATGTAGGGCAGTCGCTAAGAGCTCTGTGCAAGGTGGATGCTTCAATATCGCCCCGGTGCCCAGCCCTTCATCCTTAGGCGTCAATAAACCGGTGAAGAGCTTGGTGGGAAGATAAAAGCACTGACTTGATCATCGGTTCCCCTCGCAAGTCATTGTATAGGCCCACGCGCCATCTAAAACTTCTACGATTTCCCACTGCAGTAAAACGCATTGACGCATCCCAAGTGGATTGATACGTCAGAGACTTTACATTTTTATTTTTATTCTATCTACATTGGTTCTGTTTCCTTCAAATTTAACTTAAATTACCGAAACATTGAACAGGATGATGTAGCACCTGACAGAATAGTGTGTGATCATTTGAACCAAACCTCTATTGAGGAGTCTTAACACAGTAAAAGTTTCGAAACGTGAGGCAAATGAAGTTCTTACCTTTAAAACTCGCAGACCCACCAAAAAGGTGATGATAGAAGAATGCTGGGGTTCCAAGATGCGAGAAGGTTTAAACCACTAATAAGAAGTGGAAAATCTTACTTGTTGCCATGGTAGCATCAGAACAGGAAACACCTTGTTGAAGAAGATCTGCAGCCGAAACCTCAATGCAGAACGAAGATTTTTCGTCCGCTACATGTGAGGTTTTCACTTCTCGCGCATGATCACTACGTCCTGAAACGGGAAAGCTAATAAATGTTCGGCTAATATGTATAAATTCAAAAAAAAAGAGAGAGAAGAGGACCGTGCGAAGTCTGTTGGTCAGAAGTCGATGGTCCTTGAGAACAATTGAGGACCTCAGTTTGATACTGGACGGTTCTGTAGTAAACACCTTTCATGAGCAATATGGTAAGAAAATGTGAGTTCATGGAAAGAGAGTAGATGGTATACCTCGCAGAAGTGTTTTCATCCTTAGAGGATGTGAACGCGCTTGACTGTTCATGCACAATTTCACACTGTTTCGTCAAATCTACACCTGTAACAGTGTGATTCTGGCTTCAAAATTAGAAACAAAAGAAGAACGATCACTTAATTTAAAAATACCTTGTAAAAGTTGTGGGTTTTCCGGACGTCCACTGAAACCGTTAGTTGATGGAAATCCGCAAATACGAAGAAGTTCAGATTTGAGCGTTTGTTCATCTGGGCAGAACGGATTTTCTTCTACACCAGTGTTCTCACATAAATAGATGTCTTGCTCAGAATCATTCTCCTAAATGCATTAATGTCACAGTTGTATAAGTAAAACTTACAAAGAGAGAAGGAGGTGGGTGATTAGCAAATTAGTTTTTTTTTTTGTTTAAGAGCTCGTGTTCTACAATTAAAAGTAAAGAATGCATGGCACTGATCAATCCTGTTAAGACCCGCCATTTTAGTTAAAATATTAGTTCAACTTATGCGAGTAATCCGGGTAAAGAAAAATTTAACTTACTTTTTCATGTCCCTTTGGATTCCTGTTTTGAACACAATATCTCGACAGAAAATTGGAATAGAATACCGACAATGACGTTCTTTGCAAGCAGTGTTCGATCTGGAAGTGTAAATACGGCATGTGAATATCCACGAGAAACAGCCGAATATCTAATGTAAAAATAAGCGAACGCACATTAATCTGTTTCGAAATCTCCACCAAACGTGCAAACAGTTCATCTTTGGGAGCTTTAGGTTCATTTAGTAGCGAATTTGGTGTACATTCCCCATAGCGAGTTTCATATTCAGCTCGAAGAAATCCACCCTAATTGGATTGTTCCAAATGCACAACACATTGTCTTAAATACAGTAAGCCGAACTCACCACGAAAACTAAATGCTCATGACATATCCGTTTAACCGATTGTTTACAACTTGCGTACAATGCAGTTGCAATTTCCACACTAAGTTGATCATGTAGCACGAGGCAACAGAGAAGGAGCAATGCTTGGTCGTCTTTTGCTTCAGCTAATCCCGTGTGTTCTATCAACCGAATCTCACCACAAATACAACATTTGCATCTTTGCAAGGCTTCAAGGTGTTCATCGTTCAGCTCACTGGAAATAATTGCGAACAATCTTATATGAAAGCCGTTATAGCAAACACAGCAGAAAACATACTTCATTCCCTTCCTCAGACTTTCACGACGTTGCTGTTCGGGAATGAACTGAGCTAGAACAGAAAACATTCATTTAAGATAAAGCCTGTAAACAACCCCAAGGAACAAGAAGCCTTCAAACGAAATAAATATAAAATAATACAGACAATAGTACAAATAAAGTGTTTAGATCAATTAGTACGATAATAAGTGAAACTCGAGCCACAAAAACCCAATAATCGTTCCTTCTCTAGTTAAATGCAGCATTTCACGAATTTGATGACGTAAGGGAATCTAGGGGAACAACTCCATCTCTAGCTTTTCTTGCAAATTCCCTCATCACTTCAGATCCGTGGTATCCTGCCTTTAAGACAAAGCAAGACAAAAAAAAGAAAGATAAAAATACAAAAAAAAACTGTCAGACTAAACAGGTAAGCGGTATCATAAGAGATAATCAAAGTAGGAAGACTGACATTTTCCGTTCATTTCTCCTATACTATACGTATAAAAAGACAAACACAATTAAGGAAGAAAAGTTATACAAAGCATATAAGAACACATAACTTCGTTACATCAATAAATTCTAGCTAAGATTGAAAAAAGCATTATGAACATACTTACGCAGGTCGTTGTTTCTTCTTTCCCATGGTATTGGCAGAAAATTAGCACCGGCAATGGATTTTTGTCTTCCCTAAAAAAAATTTGAGTGTGACAAAGTAATTCAGAAAAAAGATTCAGAAATGTAAAAAAAGAAACCGGCTACCCTACTACTAATTCTTTGAACTATACCCACTCCTTCATTGAACTGCCACAAATCGTCATCAACCCAGCCAGTTTCTTTACGATACCGGACTTGCCAATCGTTATAAAATCGCATCAAGTGCTCTTCTGTTAATCCTTGCTGGTCCTGAAGAGCGGACATGTCAATATATTCTTGATTCTTCCGAAGAAGTCTACGTAGATGGGATGAATGATATGTGGATCAATAATGGAACAGACCAACATAATAATAGAAACAAATGTTGCTAAGTGTAAAGAGTACGTTACGACGATAGACATGAGTAAGAACTAAATATGTTCCCTAAAATGAACCACAGAAAAATACTTTAAAGAGTCGAATGCTCACATTGATGAATCCAGCACACTCGTGGAAGCGCTTCACCAAATCCAACCTAATGTAACAAGGTAGTATATTGAAGCTCCTTGGAGGAACTTGGCCCCATATTGTTTGAATTTCATAACATATGTGTATACCCTAAATATAATGATAAAATACAATATATTAAGCGATCTCAAACACTTTTTTTGCAAATCCCGAACTCAATGCAAATGTATAGAGTGGATATGAAGAAATTAGAGGATGTAACAAGGTAGTATATTTGAAAAAAAAAAACAGTATCAAGAACTATCGCAAACAGTTACACAACTTCCACAGACAAAAAAAAATTTTAAACAACCATTCGCTATAGTTTACAAAATGAAATGCAAAGAATGACCCTTAAATAGGTAAATATAACGTGGTGGTGGTATTAACTTACCGCTTGTACGTAATGTCTTTTACACACGCGTTTATTCTTGCCGCCCATTTCTTGATAGATGATTCTGGCTAAGTCCAATGGTAGTCCATAACCAACTACCAGGCAGCAAAGAAGGATCGCAATTTGATCCGGTGGCGATGAGTTTATGCGGCATTCAGTCTTCAAAGTCCACATGCCGCATATCAAGCAAACGCAGTACCTATCCTTCCCAGAAGAGCTTAGATCGCAAGCGATTCGCGATTGTTTATTAGGCAACCTGGAGCGAATGATCAAAGATTATTCAAGTATAATACAAACCCAAGAGAAAGCATACCCGCTCTGTTGTGATTCCTCGTTCGTCTGTACATTCCCCATATTATTTCCTGAAATGTTCATCATAATGAGTGACTTTAATTCTTCTTCGTTGTTCATATGTAGTGGTAAAAGTAAAAGTGCAGTCAAACGAAAATAAAAATACGAGAGGTATAGTATACATACATAGACAAATAAATAAATAAATAAATAAATAAATGTGATAGAAAGAATATAAAGCGAAAATAAAAGCAAAGTATGGAAAAAAAAGAAGAAAAATGTGAAGTTGAAAGAGATCATGTAACTTTGCAACTGTTGTTGCAAAAAGATAGACATTTGTATCCACAGAAACAAATAAACAAATAAATAAATAAATATACTTTGAAATTTATCTGTATAGCGAAAGAAACGAGATTTAGGAAAGACGTACGAGATGACGGAAAAGACGATAGCTCAACGGAAGTTACACCTCTTTTGGTGGGAAATATTTCAGGAATAACATAAGGGGCAGGCATTAGAAGTCATACAAAGATTCCATGAAACTCTGATATAGACCGAACAAAAGTTGTAAAACAAGCAAATAAATCACTTACGTTTCCTTGATCTTCCAAGTGATTTTATAGGTTCTGCTGGCGGCTGCTGAAATGTCTTGGTAAGTTTGAGCTAAAAATGACGTAAGAATTCCGATTATGAAAGGTTTCGTTTTCCTGTAGTGGAGTTCAGACAGTTCAAAAGACATTTTGGAACGTTCCATAAAAACACTGATGGAATCAAATCAGTTAACCAAACTTTTTGAAATTAAGCGAATGGAAAGTGATGTAAATGGTCAACACCTTAACGTATGCTCCACATACACTTCACATCACTTTTCTTTGCAGAAAGTATGAAAAAAGAAGAAAAACGTGAAGTTTTTTGTAGTATGACAAAAACAATCGAAAATACTCCTTACCAATACTCTCCATCTTTCTTCTTCATAATATCGAGTTTGACAATCGGTGTAAAATCTTACGAGGTCATCTGTCGACAACACTACGCTTCCCTGGAATAAAGTTTTATAATGATCCGTATGCGGACGAGAACATAGAAGAAAATAAACAGAGGCAAAACAAGGTGGAATAAGTGAAACCCATCGGGGTGATGCTCCGAAATTTAGGTTTTAAAAGCTTTGCAGCAATAGTCACAGCTTTCTATTCAATTCAGGTCATTTGCTGATAAAAATTTCCTTTTTTCTTTTATAGCCCCTAGTTTTACCTACATAATGCTTTGCTACAACTCTCATAACAGGAAGGAGGAATTCGTTATGTGACCCAAGCGTCAATCTTTTTTCCTCTGGTTCCCAGGAGGATTAAGATTAAAAAAGTGGCAATGAAATGGGGCAGAATTTTTCACATACACAAATAGTAAGGATGAATAAGGCCGTCGAATATTCACCAACAAATAACTCACATCCACTTTTGCACAAATTTCTCTGATACGCTCCAACAATTCAGATTGTACTCGAATTGGTACGAGGAAGTCTCGAACAGGAAACTGACCGCACACTTTTCTAGCTTCATCGCCGAAACATAATGCCTTATAAAGGAATGAATTAATTATTGTTTAACTATCAAAAAAGTGAAGAAAACTTACTGCCTGAACGAAATGATGTTTACAGTAGTGGGTACGTCGTGTAGAACTGTCTTTGTAAACATGACATGCTACATCAATGCCTACTGCATTAGACATAACTAATCCAGAGAGCAAGAGCAAATGATATTCTCGAAATTCTGGAGGCCTTCGCAGCTTTAATTCTGGGGACTGGACTCCACATAATGCACAAGTGGTCAATCTCCACGAATCTTCTTCGAAAGCTAGAAAAAATTACCATATAAAGAAGGCGTGCATCATTCCGACTTTTTTTAGTGCAAATCAATAGCTTCAGAAGAAAAAAGTGTTTTTCTTATAGGACTCCAAATGCGAAAAAGGTTTAAGATGATGAGTACACCATCGTAAATGTCTAAACTAAAGAACTCACGCGGAAATGCTCCTAGGCCTGTCATCGAGGCACTAAGTAATCCCATTAAATCCATTGCAGATGTGGATAACTCGTAAGAAGTAGAAGGTTTTGGATCAAACTGGTCAAAAGCACGTGAATGCGGAACTGTCAAATCTGAAAAATAGGCATATCCCCGCTTAGGATAAACTAGTGTGGCGAATAGCTCAGCACTTTAGTTAAATACTGAACATTACCGCTTCAATGAAAAAAAAAGCACATTCACAGTCACGTAAGTCCCAGAAACTACGAAAACGGTGATTCAAGCACTAGGGAAGAGCAAAGAATATAGAAAGAAACGCAAACTCTTCCAGAGCTCAAAGCACTAAGGCGCTGCCGTCCGGAGAACATTAGGCCCACCGGCGCAAGCACCTCAACACCTCTTTTCTTGGAAAAAATAACCGGAGATTTCCAGCAGTAAATAACCATCTTTAGCAATCGATAAAAAAAAATTGAATGCATTTAAGAAATCCACTCGCAGGGTTTATATTTGAGCCTCAAGCAGCATTTTCCATCATAAATGCACCATACTGGGGTGAACGCAGTTAGATAGACCATAGCCCGTTTAAAAGTGAAGGAGGTCCCTTCCCCAACCGTTCAAAACTGAAAGGGATCAGAGCAACGGCTCCGATTATCGTATCTATGAGAGAGACACCAAAAAAGTGGTCATAATGGCTGCTTAAGCAAGTTTCTTGAAGTCAGAGCCACTAAACAGAGTTGATCGCATAAGTATTTACATTAATCAGCGTAATTACCAAAATTGTCCAATTTTCATTTTCTTTCGTAAAATTCGTCATAATGGGTTCTTAAGCCTCTATATGGATATGTAACAGCTAAAGAAGAAAATCGTGGTGGCTTCACATTGATTGTAGGGTTTTCGGAAACTGCTACATGTAAGGCCGAATCAACGGCAATCCGCTATTCATTTACATAACAGCAAAAATGGCTGCTGCTAACTTGTGGATTCTTCCTGGTTCCACTCTGATTGCTAGATGGCCGAAGCTTGTATCAAAGTCCAGAGGTGATTTTGACGATTGATTTCCTGATCGTGGTTTGCTATGGAAGGAGCGACCAACAGCCCTAACTGTGGAAATCGAAAGCGAACGGTGAAGATTCGCGCTGGATCCTTCGGAACGTTGCAAGAAGATTTTCCTGGCTAGCTATCTCTTTGCCTATGACCTCAGGCTCATTAAGGAAATGGCGTTAAGGAAAAAAGTTAAGGAAATGGCGCGGACGTTGGAGGTCGATGAAAACGGCATCATCTATCGGAATAAGTAGTACAGTAGTCAAAGTCCATGAAACGTGCATAGTATGCCGAAAGTACAATGTAGTCCGCATCGTTCGCAAGGACTGGCTCGTTAGAGGTATTTAGGATGTAGCGAAGCCTGTTCTCGTGCAGATTACGAGCGATCGCAGCTCTACAAACTTCGATGCTATTATCCAGAAGAATGTGCAGCAGGAAAGTGTCGTCTACACTGACATGCGTGGAGAGGTGACTTCAACCTGACGAACCTAGACTACATCAAAACGGCCTATCACTCAACTTTGTGGAACCGGTCAAAGGTAACCCATCGAAGGGACCTGGTGGTCTCACATGAAAGCTGAAGCTCGTCCCCTCACATACTGAAGGGCGACCTGTGGGACGTTTATTTCCACAAAGTTTTTTGGAAATGGCAGTTCAATAGCGAGCATCTCCTCCACGAGCGAAATATTCCGTTGCGTGAGGGATTTCGTAATTCGGTAGCCTTTATGAAGGCTGCAGTGACAATATGTTCGATAGTCGGAGTCGGTGCCCCCACCAGCTTCACTTCTGGACGGTTGGCAAGAGGATCGCCTTCACTTTTGGAAGGTTTTGAATTGGCCCCCCTTATTTTGGAACCGTTGGCGACCTTGAGCTGCACCCCATAAGCTAGGCCCCTTCACCTGAGTAGGGTCCGTCTCCTCCATATCGCACCTATGGCACTGACTTAAAGGCATCACCCCACGAATCTGGCTGGGGTGGTGCGGGTTTCAGGTGCGTTATGCCTATACGGGATCGTAGATTATGGAGAAAAGGGTGATTCCGTCCATTTCTTCCTAGTTGCCATACAAAACGGCCCGAATGATGCGGCGCGTGCACAAGACTGGAGCACTCCAATCGAATTCATTGTGGAATATAGCGCCCGGAACGATCGAAGCCGCATCTTCCGGGCCGTTTCTTATGGCAATTAAGGGGAAATGGACGGAATCACCCTCCTCCCCATAATCTACGACCTCGTATATGCATACCCCCTTGAAACCCGCACACTCCCGATTCGTGGGGTGATGCCTTTAACCTAACGGCCTTTTGGAGGGCTACAACCTTGCGAATACAAATTAATGCGTGGATTAAAGTTGTTGCATGAGAAAATTCTTAATTTTAATAAAGAAATCATAAATCGTACAATTAAGGGGACTATCCTAACCAGCGTAATTACTAAACTAACCAACTTTGTTTATTGGCGCAGACCTCAAGAGGACCTGTAAGGTACCCATTAAGGCCACTTCTTGAATGGCCCCTACAACTCCCCTTTCCCCTTCATTGCACAGGCAAAACAAGCAGTAGCATGCAGTTTTCTTTTACAGAAAACAATAATAAAAGAAGAAACAAAAAAGTGCAACTCCTAGAAAGGGATATTCGAGGAAAAACGTAATAATTACCGGTAGAGGTTGACGCTAGCACTGCCGCGGTGTTACTAGACGTACATGGTTGATCCATTGAAGAACTAGCCGTGATGAAAGCCTTGAAAGAATTCATCAAAAATCATCAATAACAAAAATTCACCTTTTGTTAGTTTCTTGAATACAACATAAGATTCAAGAAAAAAATTAGAAACATACACGACCTACCCTTATGTCTTCGTTGAATTCCCTTTGTTGATCTTCTGTTTTCTTGTCTCTTCTCACCTTCTTCAGAATATCTTTGTGATATTTCGACCAGTTTTCCCCATAAAATTGTGAAACATGTTTCTTTTCCAAGCACATTCCATGCTATATACATGAGTTAGGACCAAGGCAAGGTAATATTATAATTTCCCTACTACTCACCCCTAAAAGTGTTCCATACATTCGAATATGAGCCACAAAATCGTCCATCACATTCTCAGGAACATCCGCTAATCCATTCACTGGGAACACGCCCAAAAGTTGTCGAAGTTCGCGACCAAGGAATAGTATCTGGAGTGACGGTTAATCTTGTTTAATATACTCTACAAAGAGGCAATTTGGTAAAAATAGGAAAAATAGGGTAAAAGAGGAGGAGGAGGAGGAGGAGGGGGGACACTCAACCGCTTCCTTATTTCTGAAAACTCTATCTTTCGTTTTCTGTTAGAGTAGCTTTAGCCTACATATCATCATAGATCCTCTAAAGACTCATACTTAGGCTTTAGGGCGCCGACTAACCTAATTATTCACTTCCGGAAATAAGAGCGCGGTTGAGTGATCCCCCTCCCCCTTCTCCGCAGCTACACTATACAAGGGGATTTTCGTTCAAGGATACCATCGCAAGATCCCAGGGGTCCCAGCGTACGAAAAACCTTATCACGAAAAATTTCGATTAAACAACGATACGGTATGGTTTACTTACAATTTCAACGTAGTGAGCGATACAGATATGTTGACGTGTGTGGTGCCATTCTTCGTAGAGTTTGATGGCGGTGGCCACATCAATCCGATGTCTTGCTAAACTGGACAGAAATATGATGCTGAACGGTTGCTCAGCAGGCGATAGCCGCATCTTATGTTTGGATTTTTCTTTCAGACATATGGCACATTGAGCAGTAGGGCCCATCTGAAAATTAAATTTAGTCTGCAAGAAAAATTCATCAAAGAGAAAGCAGGGAGTAAGCGGAAAGAACATGTAGGAAAACACGGTAGGATGCAGTTTTTGGTTCTTATCCTCGGTTTTTATAAGAGGATTTGACGAGAATTAATTCAATGATGATGAACAGTCATTTAAAGGAACGTTTTTGCAACACACTGAAATGTTTTGGGAATGGGGTCCCATTGGGTCATTTTTTGAAGGGATTTTTCCATAATTAGATAGATAAAGGTGTCCGAATCATACAATACACTTTAAAACATCTCCTGAATTAGGTGTGAGAAGAAATTCCCACGGGTAAAAAACAATGATTCTGGAAGGGTCTTCAAACGTAGCTGTGCGCATCCCCGCCTTTCTACCCCTCCACTTTCGCGCACTCTTTCGTCAGAAATCGATAGCTGAATAGGAGGAACACTACGGAAAAAAGGATTGCAACCTAATAAAATCTCTAAGAAATTTTCTTCACTCTATTATTGTGCAGTGGGAGCGATTTACAAATGAAGAAATCACTAAAAGTCCCTTTCCAGTTAAATACATGAAATATTTTATGCAAGAGGATGCGAGGAAGAGGGGAACGGAGGAGCAACGGCAGAGAGGGGGGAGCGGGGGGAGGAGTGAGGGGGGAACGGAGTGCCCCGACAGCGGGGGGAGTGCAGTCGTTAGGCGGATGGTGTAATCACGAACACTACGTTGTGGTACGCCTCGAAATTTGAACGGGTCTGAGAAGGGAAAAGGAAGAGGAAAAGAGACGAGGTTCTCGTAAACCATGCGTAGATGTGGGTTGTAGTGTGCGTTGCGTACGTTACTGAAATGAACGACATTTTACATTGGAACTGTTCGTTAGCCGATTCCATACGTTGCCTCCAAGAATCTTCACGTGAAACAACGTGTAAGAATTGATGTCGTCGAAAACATTTTTTTTTTACGAAGTTATAAATGTGGATGTAGTTCTTTTCAAATACTGCCTCATTCTGTTGATTCGAATCTTTGTTCTCTTAAACTACGTTGACGTCTGATTCTGTGATGTATCCGACTAAGTGTACGAAGTGTTGGCGACAGAATTGCACGTGAATTCCGTCATCAGGTCCAGTTATCTTATAGAATTCTATAGCGATTGATTATTGACCATTGATGTGATTTTCGTTCACATCTATAAAGGCTATACAGTGTTTAACAACTCTTTTTGTGGACAGTTTGATATAAATGCGAGTCAGAACGAGCTGAAGCACGTCGCTGTTGCGTAAGCGGCTGCGCTCGAAGCGGCGCGGTGGAGCGCAGCGGTTAGAGTCGGGGTGGGACCATCACGAACTGCAGCAGTGAACGGTGCTACCAGAGGTCCTCACTCGATCATAGCTGCACCGCATCAATAAAAACCCTTTAATTCTTCTTTTTTGACTCTACTGTAGCAGGCGATGTATGTAGGAGCTGCCATTGATCTCGCTCAGCGCATGTAGGTGGTTGTGTGGTCACAGAACCACCTGCTTCGAGTGTTCTATAAATCTTGTCGTACAGTCTTTCTCCTTTGTCCTTTGCGTCTTTCCACACCCAAAACGGTGTAACGTGCCGAAAAATCACTGAAAAAAAAACCATTAAAGTAGTTGTAGTGAAATGAAACACTATGCACTGACGAAGACGATAACGCCGAAACGTTAGCTGTTATTTAATAAAGACGATCAATAACAATCTTGGCTACAGCTCAAGAAAATCAATTAGAAACACGATGCAGTTGCATAAAGCGTTGCGTTCGTGGCGGTGCGGTGGAATGTAGCGGTTAGGATCGAGGGAACACTCTTGTTAGCACCGCTTCGGATCGCGATGGTCCCGCCTCACCGATCCCAATCGCTTTATCAACCGTCCCGCTTTAAGCGCAACAGATTACGTAATTGCACCACATCATTTCACCATTCATATCGTTTTTTCCCTACCATAAACATGTTAATATGATGCTAGACACCTTATAAGAAACTTTTTTTTTCGGGAAATTCTTCCCTATTATGGGCAGCATCAATGTTTTAAACCAGTTCCTTGTGGTCCTACGATCAGTGTAACCATCAGTAACATTCATGAAATTAACGTAACGTTATCTTCAATGCAAATCCACATTGTGGCCATCGCAATTTGGTCATTCGTGGCGACTTTTTCTTACGGTTTCCCTGTTGGACACGTTTTATGTCTTTGTCTTCTTTCAAGTACGGATGCACAGAAAAGATAGCCATACACACTTTCTTTGCCATGCTTTTCTTGCACACTGGGTATCCACCTTGTATTCTTTTTTCCGGAGTCATCACACTGAGAATGTACAGCACATCCCTCAAGGAAATGTTGATGGAACGACTAAAATGTATTTGATTCTCTTGACAACTGTTGTGATTTCACCTCTTAAGGTATGGGAAAACTACGTAAAACAAATAAAAGTGATCCAGTAATCTAAAGAAAGAAGTCAAAGAACCCTGACAGAAATAAGTGGTAGTTATATCGCCCCCGGTTACATCATATATAGGTGAAGCTCGTCGAGGAATATGTTTACGCAATGTCCACACAACACGCATGATAATTGACGCCTAAATACGAATCGCGCATCATACGGTGAAATGTGGTGAACCGCGGCATCAGTTGAACTTCTGCTGGGTCCGGTGGAGGTGATGTTCATGGTAAATGAATTGTTCTCTGATGCCCATTTCACTCAGCAGAGCGAATATATCCGAATGCTTTAGTTATATGTCTGTCATCTATGTATTTATCCAGGTTGGGAAATGAATATTCGAAGGTCCGAGCTGGGCAGGAGGAAACGAAGAACTTGAGAGCATACAAGAACATCGAGGATGTAGTAAAGAAAGCTAGAAACATATGGCCTTCGCGCTCACTTGCCAGTACAATGTTTCCGCTAAAACTCAGTAAAACTACAGTGTTTCCTGTTATCGTTATGCCTCAGAAATCTGGATGCAGTGGAATCAGAGGTACAACGCTCTTCGCGTCAACTAAAGCACGTGATGCATTGGAAACCATTTGGCAAAAAAACGTTAACGATTGGGTTCCATGAGGTGGAAGAAGCTCAGAGTTTTAGAGAGAAGATTAGTTGGTCCGAAAAATACGATCTTTTCTGTTTTCGCCGTGAGGGGATGTACGATTTGAAGCTCTCGCACATGATCAGGACAAATCGAACCATGGAAGCGTTGCTGGTGTACGCTCGAATAAAGCAACACTAGTGTATAGAAGAGTAAAAACGACAGTTAAAAAAAGTAAAAACATGAAGCACAGTATAGTTGCGTAAGTGGTTGCGCTTGAAGCGCTGCGGTGGAGCGCAGCGGTTCGGACTGAGTGAGGACGCCTGCTAGCACCGTTCGTTACTGCGGTTCGGGATGGTCCCATCTCGATTCCAACGGCTATCTGCACCGCGCCGTTTCGAACGCAACCACCTACGCAACTGCAATGTGCTTCACTAGAATGAAATAGCAAGTGATCGTCACAACTTCCACTTCTCCTCTACCACGAAAAATGACCAAGTAGGCTTTTCTAACCCAGTTTAAATCATTGTACACGACTTCTTCAATCCTTCATCTGTATCACCACATATATTTACACAACAATAAACAATAGTAGTTGAGCTCAGCCACGACATGCTTCCGCATTCGCTCAGGACCATCGGTGTTCAGCGGAGCTGACGCAACGTATCCGTCACGACAACCTCGTCAGCTCGGACCAGAGCACCGCTTCACAGCGGATGCGTCGCGTTAGCTCGAGTGGACATGTTCGGGGCTGACTGCATTTTTTTGATAGAATACGAATATTTCAGCAAGATCAAACTTTATACATCATCATTGCATACACATATTCATATTATCACCGATGATCATAGAATTAAGGCAAAAAACACATAAAAAGCTGTTGATATGCTACTTATATACAGTATCTTGGCATGAATTTGGCCATGCTGAAATGTTGGGGAACTGGGCGTTTAAGAGACAAGAACGAAAAAGAAATAAAAGAAAAACACAACCAGTACGGATAATTCCTAATGGAGATCGGACTAGTTTGAGAACCTGAATGAGAATGATTTGATGAGTTTTTCAGTATGCACTCAAATGAACGACATGAGAAGGCGACGATCAGTGATCCTTGTTCCAGAGAGTTCTATACGTCAACACCAGGTTATGACCCAGATTTGTGAAGCTATTCGGCCGCGCTGGCGCTTGTCGAAGATCCATTTCAAGCTGATTCGGTGATCTCGTTCGAGCTCTTCGTTCCGAACATCTGCTACCCCTTTTCAAACTATAATTTCAGTGGCAAAGGTTGGTGGTGTTTGGGAATTCGCGTCAAAAAACAGTACCTCATCATACCGTCCATCACTTTAGAATCCAGGAACGAAGAACCTTGTTCGAGAGACATCGAATGACCGTAACAGTCAAGCCATGATTGGCGCCGTCCACGTGCTGACTGTGAAGCTGCGCTATGACACGAATCATCGGAAACATCTGAGCCATTCCCTATAAGTTCTATCTCATGCGGCAGAATGATAAGTACGCTTCCACTTAAGCGCAAGGCGTTGATTTCTAGCGAGGGTTCGCGAAAGGAGGTTGCGAAAACCAAACTTCTTCGAACTGATCAAAAATTAAAAAAAAAAACTATTAACAATAAACTAATCAACAATTAAAAAGTAACAAAATAAAATTGACTCCTACTTAATTCTCTACGTTAAATAGCAAGCTTCATTAATTTTAGACAGATTAAATTTATTTTCAACCCTACTTATCGATTTTTTGAACTCATTCTACTTTATTACGATGGTGCACTCATGTTATATCGCTTTTCTTATAATCTGAGAAAATCTGAGAAAATCCCAGCAATTCCAGTAGTTTTATTGACTTCTATTCGGAGTTTTGGATCTTGCCTTTTTATAACGGAACGATTAAAACATCAAAGCGGTAATTTACCGAAATGTGTTTGGAATTTTCCAGAAAACGAAGGACAGACCTCATTTAGATCCCTTGACGAATTGCCATTACTGCAATAGGATCATCGACACCAAAAGTTGCATCTATCACGATTCATAGTTCATTTTTCCAATTTTTCCCTAATTTTTTGTGACTCCAAAGTTTTCGACTACAAAGCCCAGAATACAACTTTTGTTTTCAGCTTCGAAATGGCATAATAGCATAATAGCTGAAGCGAAAACCAATTCGTGGTATCTTCATTAATTTACCACCAAACTTTTTTTTTTAAACTACTTACGGTACTTCGAGATAATCACCTCGAAAAGTTCCCCCTGGATCGAAATAATTCTATGCAAGCAGTATTACAGAAAATAGCGCACACGTATCTGCTGAAGCAAAAAGCGAAGCCACGAAAGCTGTTGTTAGAAGTCATAGCGAAGAGCGATGCGACGAAAATTCGCACATGGAAACGTACGCTACGCCGCCGTGGTTGTGACGTAGAACTCGGAGGAATATAGACTTATTCACCGATACGAATACTCATGTCGCTTTCGAGAGATCCACGGCTATCACGTGATTCACGACGACCACGATCCTCCAGACGTCCATCAGCTGATAGAAATGACATTTTCCTAAACGTAACAGGGAACACTTAAAGCTTCTGTAACATGCAGGCACACGTAAGCTTACACCGCATACCTCGAATCGTTTGAGAACGATGGTCGTGCTGCGCTGATCATCACTCGTGGTAGGTTCGTGCTGCTCATCGACACTCGACGATTCCCCAAACGGCTAAATTACATAATAAGCCATCCAGAAAAATAAAATTGAGAAAAAAAAGTTATAAAAAGGGAAAAAGGGGAAAAAACTCTGGTGTATCAATTCGCTTGCGATACGCCAACGCGTTTTGGAATCATTGAGAGTTTGTGTCAAGTCAGTGTTTTTATGCTCCCAAACAAGTCTAGTACCAATTTATCGATCATTGCTGGGATGAAAGTTGTGGTTGGTCCTAGTGCGGTTTCGAACCAACCATATAAGCCATTGAAAGATCCCGTAATGGATTTTTATGTGTATTCACATATTTTTTTTTAAAGAATAAGGATGGAAATTAATTCCAGTGTCTGTCACTAATTAGACCTGCGGAAGGTAACCGCTTAGTTGGGTCGGCGTATGTGAATTTAAAGGCATCACTACACGAATCTGAGGTGGTACGGATTTCAGGTGAGTATTCGTATACGGGATGGGAGACTATGGAGAGGGGGATGATTCCGTCCATTTCTTCCTAATTGCCGTAAAAAACGGCCCGGAAGATACGGCTTCAGGCGTTCTGGCGCACTATTTTCTACAAGGAGTTCGACTGGAGCGCGCCAACCTTGTGCGGCGCCGCATCTTCCGGGCCGGTTTTTACGGCAGTTAGGAAGAAATGGATGGAATCACTCCCCTCTCCACAGTCTGCCATCCCGTATACGAATACTCCACCTGAAATCCGTACCATCTCAGATTCGTGGGGTGATGCCTTTAAGAGCCTGATTGCTACCTGCTCGAGGAGGCTGTGCTTATCCTGAATGTAATCAGACATTTGTGTATACGGTCTGACCACGTACTTGGTATATAACAGGACAGTTATATCTCGAAAGGTACCCAGATATTGCAAAATGCCCATCAAAGCTTATAATCAAGCAGGTCAAACGCCTAGAAAGAGCATGGACCTTCTGGTAGTGACTTTCCATTTGACATCGTCGAATTCGACGTCGATCGGCACTCTAGACGAGACGTCCAGCCTCGCAAAATATGGGACATCCACAAATAGATTGATTTTATAGAAGTTTTTGCTTTAGATCCTTATAAGGTAAGGCGGAGGTATGTTCAAGGACGACGCAACCTGGCGAAGATGCGGGCAATCGCTACAGGCGATAATATTAGCCCATCAGTTTGGTAAAGTAAGTGAAGGTATTCAAGTACTTCCAGAAAATCCGTCTGAAGTAAAAACGACCACCAATTTTACGATTCTGGTCGGTGCACATTTCTTTTTTAAATTCGCTTAGATTTTCTTCAAGTCCCTTCTATACTTCGTCGTTAAGTGACTTTCGCGCGCGTCATTTATTTACTTATTTATTTATTTATTTATTTATTGAAAACACTTGCAGGTGTGCCATAAAACAAAAAAAAAAAACAAGATGGAACAGAGCTCACTAGAATTTCGCCTGAATTTTACACAACAAGACTGGCCCTTCAAAGCATGAGGAGTGGTGGGTTGGCAGGTCATTCTCCTGCTACAGAAGGTGGAAAATCCTCACGCGAGATCCTTTTCCGAGACCAAGAACGCTACGGTAGATAAGCGGATACCAGGGTTTGGGTGACCAACTTAACCTTGAACGGAGGAATCCGTCAGGGACCCTGGGCGAAGGGGTGGGGGACCTCAAGAACACGGGCTATCACGCGGGCAATTATCACAAACCATTGGCTCTTACTATTGGGGAAAGAATTCTCCTTCGCTATGTCAGTTGGCTATGAATCTTGCAATGCAGATATTCCCTAAATGTCACCGTACAAGATGTGGGACGCATAAATTCCCTTCAGAAATGCGGTTAAGTGGGGCGTTAAGTCAAACTAGTGCGAAATCTCAGTATCTCGACGTCTTCTAGTTGAAATAGGGAACAAAAAATAGATGAATACGTACCCAAGACCCATTCCCATTTGCTGTTGTTGTACTCGATCGTCGGACTCATAGCGGAGTTGTTCGACGAGATCCAAAAGAATTCGTACACTACTCATAACATCATCGAAGTGGGCGGAGCTAAGAATTGACATGGTTAAGAAAAAATCACTAAACAGCGTCTCTCAGCCGAAATTTCTCGTCGACTAACCTTAGCTCCTTGCAACTTAGCCCAATTACAAGTGGATTTAGTAGATGAATGCAAACCAGCGATGCATCTTTCATCCTGACCGGATCTCGTGTGACAATTCGTTGAACTAATCCTGAAATAATTTTATTTCCGCGTCTGATTTCCTTTCGTCGCAGCATTACCTATGACTAGAGAAAATGATTGTGGCAGAATGCATTTTAAATGGAAAGTTTAAAAAAAAAATTTCAATTCATACTGATTAGTTAAAACTTTAGCTTCTATTAGAAGAACTAGAAGAATTTTTTTCTCTGAAAAGTAGACAGAATGGCTCGAGATCAGCTCTCAAAAAAGGATTTTAACATATTAATTATAATATTAAAGAGAATTTGCACTTCCTGTCGCACCGGAGTACCGGTGAGTCTGCTGCTAAAAACACTTAACTAGAATTAATAAAGTTATTAGAAATAATAGGTGCATTTTCGTGCTAGTGTATGCTACCGTATAACCACGACCAACCCCAGAGGATTAATTTGAAAACGGAAAACTTAAATATAAATACCGTAGTATGGTGTATACGTATAAAAATTTTAGAAGAAAAGAAAAGAATTTTACAAAATTTCACTCAAATCAACTCCACTCAGAATCATGGTCTTTTGAGTTTCTCCCCCCTCAAAAAAAAAACTCTCCCAAAAAAAAAAAATGAAAAAGAAAAAAAACGTAGAAAAGATAAGGAACCGTACTTGATTTAGCATGGATGATTACTGGATGATGAGCAGAACACAATGATACACATGACAATAGTTGTTGTAGAGAAGCAGCGTCACATCGATCCGATAACGATGCCAATCCAGCTAGAAGGTCCAATTGACGCTGAAATTAATGTATTTCTGACTTTTTTTCCCAGGAATTACCCGATATTTTCCCTTTTTCTTCTCTTTTTTATTAGCCAATATTAAGAAAAATGAGGTCGATATAAGACTCGAGAACTAGACTGGACCTTTGGGACCAACAGCAATGCAATGTCGCTAATAGCGCCAGAAAAAAACAAAGATACATACCGGTACATTATCGTGAAGATATGGTGGCAGACACATAATGGCGGGTAGTAATTTCCTGGTAATAAAGGCTGATGGAAGAAATTCGGCCACATGCGGCAATCCACGAACGGCTGACGACTGAAATAATACCGAAGGATAGGAGTCATTTAGGTGTGCTATGAATTAGGCTTACTATTACTTACTTTACTAGTCATTGGTGTACCATTGTTTGAAAAAAAAAACTAAATTATCCTAACATTATTAAATTAACACAACTCTACTCGAACGACCACGAAGCGTCGACTTTGAACAAGACAAAAGGCAGTGATACTGTGTGTCAGTCCTAGGACGCGCGTGAGTTGCTGCAGACGCGTCGCGGTCGCTCGGAGAAACATAAGTACCGATGGTAACATGTACAGTCAAAAAGCGATTTAAAAATAAAAAGTGAAAGAAAATAAAGCTGAAAAAACGTTAATAGTCAGAAATTACATGGGAACAAATTACGATGCGCATTTATGTGTGAAAATAAAATTAATGAGATTGAATTCCTATGGGAAGAGAGGAGATGAACGTAATCGCTACTACTAGACGAAAATTGTCAGTTAATCGCTATTCTTAGTGTAATGATGAAATGGAAAGATAGAAGCTCATAGAACAAAGAGTACAAATAAATAAAGTCAACCATACGCGATATCAATATTCAGAAAAAAAGTAGGGAAAAAAGGGGGAATTATGAAACGTGAACGTTTTCCCTACGCAAATGTAATTCCGAATGTCATTTTCGTATCTTTAAATTGAAAAAATCTTGAGAAATGCGCCGAGAAATGCAACATGAAGGCGCTAAACGGATACTGTATCATGACAAATTAGCCCGATAATAAATTTCGTCGTCCTATGACGGAAATTACGTCCAAAGAAACCCCAACACAGGCTAATAGCATAATAATAACGAGTTCTAAATATAATAAGTTTCTATCACGTGCATTACATGTGTTTGTACAGTAATATTTTAAACTACAGAATTATGAGACAATTCTAGGAAGCTTTGCACGGATGACTGTAACTTTGATTTGTCCAAAAGGGACAGATATTGATTTCAAGGAAAAAAATAGGAAAAGAAAAGAGGTTGTGAATACCTTGAAACTCAAATTTCGAAGAAGTAATTCGAAAAGATCACTTTAAAAAACACCTTTTTTCCTTCAAGGAACCTCAATGAAAATTTTAAAACAGGTCCTTTAATTTTCAAATAGTTGTCGCTCCTTTTCGAGAAAAAAAACTAAAGTGGCATCATTTTTTAAATGTTTTTTTTGAACACAATACAATTAATATTTATCATTTATTTATTTACTATTTATTTATCTTCAATTTATTTTAAGAATTTTAAGAAAACGATTTCAAAAGTGAAATATACGGTAGTTGTTGGGAGTCGCTTTTAGAATAGGAGAAATAATTGAATAGAAAATAGGAATATTACAAGGATTTGATTTTGAAAAAGAAAATAACTATAGATGATGATTATAGAGGAAAAAAGTAGAAAAAATCTTACGACTTTCTCCGATAAATAGATCAAAAACCAAAAAGTAAATAATCTAGTGTGCAATAATAAAAATGCTGTTGCTAAAAAAAAAAAAAAACTAAAAACTCACCTGAACACTGGAATCATCGGATCGCAATGAATGCACGATCAAATCCATACATTTGTCCTCTACTTTGTCATCGGATAATCGTCGAAATAACGAGCTCATGTTCTCCAAAACAAACGATCTCAACTGAAATAAATTCGAAATTAGCTGACATTAACCGAAATCTGCATATAAATTCAATTCTGAGGTAATTAAGTAATTAATAAGAACGCGAGACGCTTCTTTTTACGAATTATATAAAAAGTTGTAGGGATTGTAGCTAGAAATATTCCATATATTATTACGGATATGGAATAATAATGTAATTTTGCCGCCGCAGCGCAGCTGTTGGTGCCCGAGACGAGAAGAAATTAAATTTCTCTTGTTTTTTCCCGGTTCTTTTGTTTTTTTTTCAAACAACACTTCAGAGTACGAACGCTTCTATAGAAGGAGCATAAAACGGATAACGACTCGCTAAATCTGTGATATTAGCATGCATTCAAGCGTAATTGTTTCCCCGCGTCAATCATGTGCCCGGCTATGACGTCACCATGTGTGACGTATTGATGAAGTTTATTAATAAATACGTAGAGGGTGAGAATGAGAGGAAATGGGAAAGTTTTGTGAATATAGCGATGGGAGCGCTGAGGAGGGGTCGTGAGCAGATGGGACCTTACCGTACACAACCACTGGTCATTTACTAATCATAGATCCGTTGACTCAAGGTTCACAATGTGGATTTGCTGTGAAGTTGTTGATTTTACAAAAATTTTGATAATGTTTCTGTTTCTGTTCCTTAAAGGGAAGCGCAGTAACCCACAACGATCGGTATATGGAAACATACAGTTCGTCGAACACGCTACAGTATCCTTATAGTACAAGTATATAGTATAGGTGTCTGTAGGTGAAGATCCAATAGGTAAAAGTTCTGGAAAAGCTGAACCGCTGACCGACAGTCGCACTGCACCATTTTTGTAAAAACAAAAAATATAAAGTAATAATTTTTGTGAAATAAAAATTTGGGAAAGAAAAAAACACTGCAAATATAGGATGTGAACCAATCCACATATCGAATGATCCCACCCCCATCTATTATCCCACATTCAAAGCGCTGTCATCACCCGTTTCCCTGCCTACCCGCTTCCTTCTATCTCTTAAAAATTTCCAAGAAAAAAAAAACGAGAAAAACTCTTCGTTCAGTGAAGTGAGAGCTAATTTGAAAAAAAAAACTATGCAAAAAAACTAAAAAAAAACATAAGTCGTAAGTTTGACTTTTTTAAATCTTGGCATTGTATAGTTGAATCATGTATTATTTTTCTTATGCAAAACCAAGATTGTTATCGATTTTTATTTTTATTTGTTCTAAAAACAAAGAATAAATTTGTGGACTACAAGTGCTTCGGAATACTTTAAAATTCACTCCAGAAGACGCTAAGTATCTTCTAGGATCACACTTTGCATCCATATCATTAAATTCACAAGGAAAGTACTTTTGAAAGAACAATTATCAATCAAAGGTAATTTCCTTTCAATAATGAGAAATACTTTTTTCCGACATAGAGCTAGGTGTTTTTGCGTCGAAATTGCAGTTTTTTTTAGTTCACTCGCGAAATAGAAGCAATCCATTTAATTAGCCTCATCACAGAAATTTAAAGAAAAAAAACACAAAAAAACGATGAAGTGATGAATGAGAGAAGGAGAAAAAAATGAGAGCTTAATGGTTTGTTGTAAGCTGAAGCAGATCGATAGCAACTCGGCGAAATTTGCAGGAAGGAGAAGCTGTTCGTTTAAGGAAAATCTCAAATTAACTGCGTTCCCGAGCCTCAAAATCCAAATGGGGCAATTTGTGTAAAAATAACGGTTCGAACATTTTTTATTTCAATTTTTTTCGTTGCGTTGAACTGCAAAACATTGAATTCGGCAACAAAATGTGGTTGGTGTGGAATTTTACGGAAATGGTATCACGCTACTTGTTAAAGACCCGTCCTGGTCCCTCTGGCGGTACGCATCCAGGCCATCAGAAGAAGGGATATGATCCTAGTTAAAACGGAATTCGAATAACTTGCAAATTTAACTCAAGAAAATCTGCTAGGATTTCTTTAAAGAAACAAAAGTAAAATAAAGAAGAACAAAATAAATAAATAGGATAAAAGAAAACTTAGAAATAATAATCGTATTGTAGGGAATGACATATTGCTACCGTAAGAATTATCACAGCATAATCATTTGAATTTTCGATTTTCGACTCAATTTAAAATTCGATTTAAATTCTCGGATCTCCTAGAATGTTACGTAGGTGGCTCAAATCGTATAAAATGAACTGTTTTTTCAATTGTTGTCTATAAGGTTGTACCAGCGCTCGGCAACAAGAAATCAAAGTTAACTA